>NC_135992.1:15279456-15499326 GCF_053455715.1 Rhinoraja longicauda | reverse complement strand
CCTGCGGATTGTGCTAAACCCACAAAACACAATAGAATTATTTTCTTTAACACAAAAAATAAATTAATACAGTGAATTAAATGAGTCCCTGGTGATATGAGAGTTAACAGTCCTGATGGCCTGTGGGGAAGAAACTCCGTCTCATCCTCTCCGTTTCCACAGCGTGACAGCGGAGGCGTTTGCCTGACCGTAGCGGCTGGAACAGTCCGTTGCTGGGGGTGGTAGGGGGTCCCCCATAATGTTGCTGGCTCTGGATCTGCACCCCCTGATGTATAAGTCCTGCAAGGGGACGAGTGTAGTTCCCATGGTGCGTTCAGCCGAACGCACTACTCTCTGCAGTGCCATGGTGTATGGATGATGCCTGGATTAGAGGACCTCAACTGCAGGGAGAGGTTGGGTAGACTTGGATTGGTTTCTCTGGAATGTCAGAGATGAGGGGAAACCTGTGAGAAGTATAAAATTAGGAGAGGCAAAGATAGGGTAGACAGTCAGAACCTTTTTCCCAAGAGTAGACATGTCAGTGACTTTAAGGTGAGAGGGGCCAAGTTTAAAGGAGATGTGTGGGGCAGGTTTTTTACACAGAGGGTGGTGGGGGCCTGGAACGTGCTGCCAGGATGGTAGTGGAGGCAGTTGTGATAGTGGTATTGAAGAGGCTCTTAGATTGGCAGGAGTTACAGGGATTTGGATCACCTGTAGGCAGAGGAGGTTAGTCTAACTTGGTGTCATGGTTCGGCATGGACATTGTGGGCCGAATGGCCTGTTCCTGTGCTCTACTGTTCCATTTGTGGATCTGCTCGCTTCCTGATTGCCTGTGGAACGAAGGAATGTCTCTGAGATGATGTCAGGTACACTACACCCACTCTTACATACACTGTACATACATGCTTCTTTCTCACATGTATCACCCACAGATACACATGTCCCTCACACATACATGTTTTTTACATGTCACTAGGGTCGCCAACAGTCCCGTATTAGCCGGGACATCCCGTATTTTGGGCTAAATTGGTTTGTCCCGTACGGGACCGCCATGGTCCCTGTATTAGTGGGGAGAATTGGGTTGAGGGGGGGAGAGATGGAACAGACATGATTGAATGGCGGAGTAGATTTGATGGGCCGAATGGCCTACTTCTGCCAAGAGTGGAAGGGAGGATGTAATCACATGACCTTTGGCCCTCCCAAGTTGGCATGACAGCACGGAGCTTGTTGTTGTTCATAAGTTCATGTGATAGGAGCAGAGGTAGGCCATTCGGCCCATCAAGTCTACTCCGCCATTCGATCATGTCTGATCCATCTCTCCCCCTCAACCCAATTCTCCCCACCAATACGGGGGCAAGGGCGGTCCCGTACGTGACAAACCAATTTAGCCCAAAATACGGGATGTCCCGGCTAATACGGGACAGTTGGCAACCCTAGTGACATGTAAAAAACATGTATGTGTGAGGGACATGTGTATCTGTGTGTGATGCATGTGAGAATGAAGCATGTATGTACAGTGTATGTAAGAGTGGGTGTAGTGCACATTTAAGCATGTCTGGAGGATATTTATACATGAATGTGTGTGTGTGATGTGCCTGTAACATAGAGACATAGAAACATAGAAAATAGGTGCAGGAGTAGGCCATTCGGCCCTTCGAGCCTGCACCGCCATTCAATGTGATCATGGCTGATCATCCAACTCAGTATCCCGTACCTGCCTTCTCTCCATACCCCCTGATCCCTTTAGCCACAAGGGCCACATCTAACTCCCTCTTAAATATAGCCAATGAACTGGCCTCAACTACCTTCTGTGGCAGAGAATTCCACAGATTCACCACTCTGCGTGAAAAAAAACCTTCTCATCTCGGTCCTAAAAGACTTCCCCCTTATCCTTAAACTGTGACCCCTTGTTCTGGACTTCCCCAACATCGGGAACAATCTTCCTGCATCTAGCCTGTCCAACCCCTTAAGAATTTTGTAAGTTTCTATAAGATCCCCCCTCAATCTTCTAAATTCCAGCGAGTACAAGCCGAGTCTATCCATATTTCTTCATATGAAAGTCCTGCCATCCCAGGGATCAATCTGGTGAACCTTCTCTGTACTCCCTCTATGGCAAGAATGTCTTTCCTCAGATTAGGAGACCAAAACTGTACGCAATACTCCAGGTGTGGTCTCACCAATGCTCTGTAACACATTTTCCCTCCACTATAACCGCCTGGCCCTCTCCAGACACCTCCGCGGGCCCCACCGACCCAGGCCCCAGCCGTGGGCCTCTTAAACATAGCCAATGAACTGGCCTCAACTACCTTCTGTGGCAGAGAATTCCACAGATTCACCACAGGATGTGTCTGATGTATTCAATGCTTTTTTCTTGTGATGGGCATGTAAAATTTTAAACAAGATTCCAGAATTGTTAATATTACGATATGATACGAAAGATTATTAAGGGGTTGGACACGTTAGAGGCAGGAAACATGTTCCCAATGTTGGGGGAGTCCAGAACAAGGGGCCACAGTTTAAGAATAAGGGGTAGGCCATTTAGAACGGAGATGAGGAAAAACTTTTTCAGTCAGAGAGTTGTGAATCTGTGGAATTCTCCGCCTCAGAAGGCAGTGGAGGCCAATTCTCTGAATGCATTCAAGAGAGAGCTAGATAGAGCTCTTAAGGATAGTGGAGTCAGGGGGTATGGGGAGAAGGCAGGAACGGGGTACTGATTGAGAATGATCAGCCATGATCACATTGAATGGTGGTGCTGGCTCGAAGGGCCGAATGGCCTCCTCCTGTACCTGTTTGTCTAACTTTATTGATCCCAGGAGGGAAATTGGTCTGCCAACAGTCATAAAACACAGCAAGATACATGGAACATGACGAGTGGAAAGGATTGGGGATGTGGAAAGATTGGGGAGTGGGGGGGGTGGGAAGAGGGGGGGAGGGGAGTCAGTCTACCCCATGACAGAAGGGGGAGGGGTTGTACAGTTTGATAGCCCCAGGGAAGAAGGTTCTCCTGTGGCGTTCTGTGCTGCATCTTGGTGGGACCAGTCTGTTGCTGAAGGTGCTCCTTCATTGGAAAAAGTTGACTGAAGATTTTTTTATAAATGATTGATTAAATTGGGCGGTCAGATCCTTTAAACAGCGTAAGTGGTTGAATGGATGGGGATTTGCCACAGTCACCAACAATGGTAAATGTACCGGTAGAGTTTTATCTGTAAACATGGCACTGTATGTTTGAACAGTCATTTGTTGGACAAACCTGGATTGTTTGATACTAGAGGGCATAACTTTAATAGACAATAGACAGTAGGTGCAGGAGGAGGCCATTCGGCCCTTCGAGCCAGCACCACCATTCAATGTGATCATGGCTGATCATTCTCAATCAGTACCCCGTTCCTGCCTTCTCCCCATACCCCCTGACTCCGCTATCCTTAAGAGCTCCATCTAGCTCTCTCTTGAATGCATTCAGAGAATTGGCCTCCACTGCCTTCTGAGGCAGTGAATTCCACAGATTCACAACTCTCTGACTGAAAAGGTTTTTCCTCATCTCCGTTCTAAATGGCCTACCCCTTATTCTTAAACTGTGGCCCCTTGTTCTGGACTCCCCCAACATTGGGAACATGTTTCCTGCCTCTAATGTGTCCAACCCCTTAATAATCATATATGTTTCGATAAAATCCCCTCTCATCCTTCTAAATTCCAGTGTATACAAGCCTAGTCGCTCCAGTCTTTCAACATATGACAGTCCCGCCATTCCGGGAATTAAGCTAGTGAACCTACGCTGCACGCCCTCAATAGCAAGAATATCCTTCCTCAAATTTGGAGACCAAAACTGCACACAGTACTCCAGGTGCGGACTCACTAGGGCCCTGTACAACTGCAGAAGGACCTCTTTGCTCCTATACTCAACTCCTCCTTGTTATGAAGGCCAACATTCCATTGGCTTTCTTCACTGCCTGCTGTACCTGCATGCTTACTTTCAGTGACTGATGCACTAGGACACCCAGATCTCGTTGTACGTCCCCTTTTCCTAACTTGACACCATTCAGATAATAATCTGCCTCCTTATTCTTACCACCAAAGTGGATAACCTCACACTTATCCACATTAAACTGCATCTGCCATGCATCCGCCCACTCACACAACCTGTCCAAGTCACCCTGCAACCTCATAGCATCTTCCTCACAGCTCACACTGCCACCCAGCTTTGTATCATCTGCAAATTTGCTAATGGGTTTAAAGGAGATGTGCGGGTCTTTTTACACAGAGGGTGGTGGGTGCCAGGAACGAGCTGCCAGGGATGGTGATAGAGGCAGATACCATAGTGGTGTTGAAGAGACGTTTAGACAGGCACAAAAATCCGGAGTAACTCAGCGGTACAGGCAGCATCTCTGGAGAGAAGGAATGGGTGACGTTTCGGGTCGAGACCCTTCTTCAGACTGAAGAAGGATCTTGACTCGAAACGCCACCCATTCCTTCTCCCAACAGATGCTGCCTGACCCGCTGAGTTACTCCGGATTTTTGTGTCTATCTTCATTTTTAAACCAGCGTCTGCAGTTCCTTCCTACACTTTTAAATAGGCACATGGATTATGGAGGGAATGGGGGGGATATGGATCAAGTGCAGGTAGAAGTCATTGGTTTATCTTGGCATTATGTTCGGCACGGACACAGTGGGCTGAAGGGCCTGAAGGACATGGATAGGTGACGTTGCCAGTCGGTGGTGTCTATTCTTCGCATTAAGTCCCGTCCTGAAACGTCACCTATCCACGTTCTCCAGAGATGCTGCCTGACCTGGTAAATTACTCCAGCATTTAGCGTCTTTTATTTTTGTAAACCCGCATCTGCAGTTCCCTGCTTCGCTGGCTCTTACCTGACTGCATGTAATCCAAATCCCTCAATTCCCTGGACAGTCAAACGCCTGTTAAAGGCCATTATTGGTTCTGCTTCCACTGCCACCACCCCCAGCAGTGTGTGGAATTGAAATGAATACTTTACAGTCGCATGTGACAAGTCTCTTTGGTTGGATATCTTGCTAAGGTGTGCAAATAGTCGCCCATAAAGGGCTTTACACAGTTACAAATCCCCCCCCCCCCCCCCCCTCTCCCCGCACCAGTTCCCCCTTTGTTCTCCCCCCTCACAACGGCGGTCCCCCCATGCTGGGACCCCATTGTTCTTCCCCCCACCCCCACATCCTCACGACGATCCCCCCATGCTGGGACCCCCATTTTTCTTCCCCCCACCCCCACATCCTCAAGGCGGTGCCCCCATGCCCGGACCCCATTGTTCTCTCCCCCCCCCACGGCGGTCCCCCCATGCTGGCTCCCCTTTGTTCCCCCCCCCCCACGGCGGTCCCCCCCATGCTGGCTCCCCTTTGTTCCCCCCCCCCCCCACGGCGGTCCTCCCACGCTGGGACCCCTTTGTTCTTCCCCCCACCCCCCCATCCTCACGGCGATCCCCCCACGCTGGGACCCCTTTGTTCTTCCCCCCACCCCCCCCATCCTCATGGCGATCCCCCCACGCCGGCTCCCCTTTGTTCTCCCACCCCCCCCCCCCACGGCGGTCCTCCCACGCTGGGACCCCTTTGTTCTTCCCCCCTCCCCCCCCATCCTCATGGCGATCCCCCCATGCCGGCTCCCCTTTGTTCTCCCCCCCCCCTCGGCGGTCCCCCCCACGCCCGGACCCCATTGTTCCCCCCCCCCCACGGCGGTCCCCCCATGCCGGGACCCCATTGTTCTTCCCCCCCCCCACGACGGTCCTCCCACGCCGGGACCCCTTTGTTCTTCCCCCCTCCTCCCCATCCCCACGGCGATCCTCCCATGCTGGGACCCCATTGTTCTCCCCTTGAGAGCATCGAACAACAGCATGGGCTCGATCAGGCCTCGGCGCTGAGTGTACAGCCCGCATACAGACACCAAGGTCAGGATGGAGATCTGGAGGATTAGTGCCTCTGCAAGAGATGATGTTGTGGTGCTGATTAGGTGACCGGGAGCTTTGCACAAGTTGCCATTGAAGTGTTCTTGGGGCATGACGGGACATAATGGGGCCTTTCGTAAAGCATTCTGATCAGGCTGCAAGGGATAACGCGGGATTAAGAGGAACGTGGAGAGAGAGAGAGAGAGAGAGAGAGAGAGAGAGAGAGAGAGAGAGAGAGCTGTGATAAGGAGAAGTGTCGGAGTGACGGCAGAATTAGCACAGATGTCAAACCCACTTAACCAGCATCCAGCAGTGAGACAAGGTGGATCGAGGGATGGCTTAAGGATCAAGGACACAGTTTAATATGTGAAGTTTAAAAATACAGGGTTGAAGTTGAATAAGATGTTGGTGAGGCCACATTATCGACAATAGACAATAGACAATAGGTGCAGGAGGAGGCCATTCGGCCCTTCGAGCCAGCACCGCCATTCAATGTGATCATGGCTGATCATTCTCAATCAGTACCCCGTTCCTGCCTTCTCCCCATACCCCCTGACTCCGCTATCCTTAAGAGCTCTATCTAGCTCTCTCTTGAATGTATTCAGAGAATTGGCCTCCACTGCCTTCTGAGGCAGAGAATTCCACAGATTCACAACTCTCTGACTGAAAAAGGTTTTCCTCATCTCAGTTCTAAATGGCCTACCCCTTATTCTTAAACTGTGGCCCCTGGTTCTGGACTCCCCCAACATTGGGAACATGTTTCCTGCCTCTAACGTGTCCAACCCCTTAATAATCTTATACGTTTCGATAAGATCTCCTCTCATCCTTCTAAATTCCAGTGTATACAAGCCTAGTCGATCCAGTCTTTCAACATATGATAGTCCCGCCATTCCGGGAATTAACCTAGTAAACCTACGCTGCACGCCCTCAACAGCAAGAATATCCTTCCTCAAATTTGGAGACCAAAACTGCACACAGTACTCCAGGTGAGGTTTCACTAGGGCCCTGTACAACTGCAGAAGGACCTCTTTGCTCCTATACTCAACTCCTCTTGTTATGAAGGCCAACATTCCATTGGCTTTCTTCACTGCCTGCTGTACCTGCATGCTTCCTTTCAATGACTGATGCACTAGGACACCCAGATCTCGTTGTACGTCCCCTTTTCCTAACTTGACACCATTCAGATAACACTCTGCCTTCCTATTCTTACCACCAAAGTGGATAACCTCACACCTATCCACATTAAACTGCATCTGCCATGCATCCGCCCACTCACACAACCTGTCCAAGTCACCCTGCAACCTCATAGCATCTTCCTCACAGCTCACACTACCACCCAGCTTTGTATCATCTGCAAATTTGCTAATGGTACTTTTAATCCCTTCATCCAAGTCATTAATGTATATTGTAAATAGCTGCGGTCCCAGCACCGAGGCTTGCGGTACCCCACTAGTTACTGCCTGCCATTCAGAGTATCGTGTTCAGTTTTGGGCAGCGTGTTTATAGGGAAGATGTTGTCAAGCTGGAGAAGGGTGCAGAGAAGGTTTACGAAGATGTTGCCAGGACCCAAGGGCACCCATTGTCAGGATCAAGCCCGGGTCTCTGGCGCTGTTAGGCCGCAACTCTACCGCTGTGCCACCATATCTAGGCATGGATGAGAGGAGAGAGAGAGAGTGGTTTGGAGAGGCATGACAAGATGGACGGAACTGGGGTTTGAGGAGTCTCTATGACCAACAGCACCAGCACCAGGGTCAGAACAAGTCAATAGACAATAGACAATAGACAATAGGTGCAGGAGGAGGCCATTTGGCCCTTCGAGCCAGCACTGCCATTCAATGTGATCATGGCTGATCATTCTCAATCAGTACCCCGTTCCTGCCTTCTCCCCATACCCACAAGTCCGTGATTCTCCAGCGAGTTTGGCGGCATCAGCTAGGAGAAGCTTGTAAAGTGCAATGGGGGCAGTTTGACCTCCTGAATCTGCACTGCCGATCCACAAGATCACGACTCAACATGACAAACTCCAGGGTGAGTAAATCAAATGAGTAAACAGCTTAAAGAAAATCACTACTTTCTGTTTGGGTCAAGTCATCAATAATGTACTTGAGGGATGACAGTGGTGATGATCGGTTGGAAATGTAGCTCCATTCACCAGCAGCAAGCATCAGGTCATCAGTCTGAGGAAGGGTCTCGACCCAAAACGTCATCCATCCCTTCTCTCCAGAGATGCTTCCTGGCCCGTTGAGTTACTCCAGCATTTTGTGTCTCTCTTAGACAATAGGTGCAGGAGGAGGCCATTTGGCCCTTCGAGCCAGCACCGCCCTTCAATGTGATCATGGCTGATCATTCTCAATCAGTACCCCGTTCCTGCCTTCTCCCCATACCCCCTGACTCCGCTATCCTTAAGAGCTCTATCTAGCTCTCTCTTGAATGCATTCAGAGAATTGGTCTCCACTGCCTTCTGAGGCAGTGAATTCCACAGATTCACAACTCTCTGACTGAAAAAGTTTTTCCTCATCTCAGTTCTAAATGGCCTACCCCTTATTCTTAAACTCTTTGGTGTCAACCAGCATCTCCAGTTCCTTTCTTACACAGCAGTAAAGTTCAGTGGTCAATGGGCAATGGTTTTTTTTTTATTGTAACGTGTAGCAGGTGCAGTGAAATACATTGTTTGCATTGCAGATTCGCGAGACTATCCCTGTGCATAAGCACAATCGCCCCAGTTAGAGCAGTACACACAGAACAGTCCACTGAATCCAGGCGCAAGAGGTGCTATAATGGCATGGACAGTTGTCCTGCCTCTGTGTGGTCATCTCAGCTCGGAGTCTTTGAGCTGATGTGTTAGTTCAAGGACACAAGGCAGGAAGTATGGATTCAGCATCAAGGGCTATGCCATTAGTGCCAAGGGGCAGAGATAGAGAGAGACTGGTAACACCATGGACATTGGTCTCCTTCAGCGGGTACAATGTTCCCTCTACTTGGAATACCTGGCGGTGTAGAATAGATGGGCCGAATGGCCTAATTCTGCTACTAAAACTCATGAACATAAACGTCCCCCTTATATTTGACCTCCCAAAGTGCAACTTCCCTCACTGGTCACAAAAATGAGAGAAGTTCTCAATGAGGCACGGTGGCACAGCGGTAGAGTTGCTGCCTCACGGCGCCAGAGACCTGGGTTCAATCCTGACTACGGGCACCGTCTGTACAGAGTTTGTACGTTCTCCCCGTGACCTGCGTGGGGTTTTCTCTGGGTGCTCCGGTTTCCTCCCACACTCCAAAGACGTGCAGGTTTGTAGGTTAATTGGCTTCGGTAAAATTGTTAGTTGTCCCTGGTGGGTGGGATAGTGCTAGTGTACGGGGTGATCGCCGGTCAGCATGAACTCGATGGGCCGAAGGGCCTGCTTCCACGCTGTATCTCTAAAGTTCGAAGCGGGCTGGCCACAACCTTGGCCAAGGCTACGATTAAATTTGTAAGGAATGTGGATTTGTTTGGACATGAGTGACAATTTTGTACAACAGCCATGATCACATTGAATGGCGGTGCTGGCTCGAAGGGCCGAATGGCCTTCTCCTGCACCTATTTTCTATTGTCTATTGTCTATTGTCTATTACCAACCCAATTAAACCTGCAAACCTGTACGTCTTTGGATTGTGGGAGGAAACCGGAGCGCCCAGGAGAAAACCCACGCAGGTCCCGGGGAGAGCGTACAAACTCCATACAGACAGCGCCCACAGTCGGGATGGAACCCGGGTCTCCGGCTCTGTGAGGCAGCAGCTCTACCCGCTGCACCACCGTCACCCCTATTTTTAGATGATACAGAGGAAACAAAAGGAGGTGGCGTAGGAGTACTTAATAGAGGTAATGACAGCGAGGAGCACGACAGAAATAGAATCCATACAGATAAAGATAAGAAATTAAAAAGATCAATCATGCTCAGGGGAATAATTTATATAAAACAGTGAAGGGAGGCGGACACGGAATGTGCAAGCTTGTGAGAGAAATAAGTGATTAGCATCAAATAATATTCATGAGAACTTTCAACTCCTGCAAATTAATCAGTAAAATAAATGCAGGAAAAAAAGATATGGAGATGGCAGGGTGGCGCAGCGGGTAGAGCTGATGCCTCACAGCGCCAGAGACCCGGGTTCCACCCCGACCACGGGTGCTGTCTGTACGGAGTTTGCACGTTCTCCCCATGGGTTTTCTCCGAGATCTTCTGACACTCCAAAGACGTGCAGGTTTGTAGGTTAATTGGCCTGGTATAAATGTAAATTGTCCCTAGCCTGTGTAGGATAGTGTTAGTGTGCGGGGATCGCTGGTCGGCGCGGACTCGGTGGGCCGAAGGGCCTGTTTCCGTGCTGTATCTCTAAACTAAACTAAAAGGATTGTGTCCCCTCCGTGTGTGCACTGCATGTCAAATTCCCAAAGAGGGAGCATTAGTTGGTGGACCTAGGAATGGGGAATAAACTGGAGCATATAATCTGGGACATCGAGGTAATAATGAGCACAATACACCAATCAGCCAAAACATTATGACCACTGACAGGCGAAGTGAATAACATTGATTACCTTGTTACAATGGCACCTGTCAAGGGTGGGATATATTAGGTAGCAAGAGAACAGTCAGTTCTTGAAGTTGATGTGTTGGATGCAGGAGAAATGGGCAGGAGTAAAGACCTGAGCGACTTTGACAAGGGCCAAATTGTTATGGCCAGACGACTGGGTCAGAGCATCTCTGAAAAGGCAAGGCTTGTGGGGTGCTCCTGGTCAGCAGTGGTGAGTACCTACCGACAGTGGTCCGAGGAGGGACAAACCACAAACCGGCGACAGACAGGGTGTTGGGCGCCCAAGGTTCATCGATGCGCGAGGGCAACGAAGGCTATCCCATCTGGTCCGAACCGACAGAAGGTCGACTGTGGCACAAGTCACAGTAAACGTTAATGGTGGTCACGGGAGGAATGTGTCACAATACACAGTGCATCGCACCCTGCTGGGTATGGGGCTGCACACGGAGGACCAACAGTATATTGGGCAGGTGGGCATAATGTTTTGGCTCATCGGGTCATAATGTTTTGGCTCATCGGTGTATAATATGGTGTTCAAGAGCCCAGGAACTGCAGGTGCTGGAATCTTGAGCAAAACGCAAAGTGCTGGAGTAACTCAGTGGGTCAGGCAGCATCTGTGGGGGGAATATGTAGGCTCTGGTCTGATATGGGTTTGGCCAGATTTGAACGAATGGGGCTACATAAACTTTGAATGCAAGTTAGGAACAGGGGACGTACAACAAGATCTGGGTGTCCTAGTACATCAGTCACTGAAAGGAAGCATGCACGTACAGCAGGTAGTGAAGAAAGCCAATGGAATGTTGGCCTTCATAACAAGGAGGAGTTGAGTATAGGAGCAAAGAGGTCCTTCTGCAGTTGTACAGGGCCCTAGTGAGACCGCACCTGGAGTACTGTGTGCAGTTTTGGTCTCCAAATTTGAGGAAGGATATTCTTGCTATTGAGGGCGTGCAGAGTAGGTTCACTAGGTTAATTCCCGGAATGGCGGGACTGTCATATGTTGAAAGACTGGAGCGACTAGGCTTGTATACACTGGAATTTAGAAGGATGAGAGGAGATCTTATCGAAAAGATTATTAGGGGGTTGGACATGTTAGAGGCAGGAAACATGTTCCCAATCGATTTATTCACAAAATGCTGGAGTAACTCAGCAGGTCAGTGAATAAATCGATTTGTACCAGCATCTGCAGTTATTTTCTTAAACATGTTCCCAATGTTGGGGGAGTTCAGAACAGTTTAAGAATAAGGGGTAGGCCATTTAGAACTGAGATGAGGAAAAACGTTTTCAGTCAGAGAGTTGTGAATCTGTGGAATTCTCTGCCTCAGAAGGCAGTGGAGGTCAATTCTCTGAATACATTCAAGAGAGAGCTGGATAGAGCTCTTAAGGATAGCAGAGTCAGGGGGTATGGGGAGAAGGCAGGAACGGGGTACTGATTGAGAATGATCAGCCATGATCACATTGAATGGCGGTGCTGGCTCGAAGGGCCGAATGGCCTCCTCCTGCACCTATTGTCTATTGTCTAAAAGTAGAACATCCTGCTGCTACTGTTTATTGTGCTTTGGAAATGGAAAACCTGGACGATTTCTCAATTCAGGATGGGATAGCAGAGCTACAAGTAGAGCTGCTGTCTCACCATTCCAAAGACCCGGCTTCCATCCTGAGCATGCGTGCCATATTTTACTTTACACATATAATTTTACTTTATGTGGTTGTGTGTCTTGTAGGAAAAGAACTGCAGGTGCTGGTACACATCGAAGGTATCACAAAATGCTGGAGTAACTCAGCAGGTCAGGCAGCATCTCTGGAGAGAAGGAATGGGTCTTCTTCAGTCTGAAGAAGGGTCTCGACCGAAACGTCACCCATTCCTTCTCTCCAGAGATGCTGCCTGACCTGCTGAGTTACTCCAGCATTTTGTGATGCCTTCTGATTGTGTGCCTTTCACTTAGTATGGCTGTATGTTAACTCAGATTTCACTGTAACTCAATTGGTACATGCAACCACAAATTGATCTTGAAATCTTGAAACCTTGAAGTCTTTGTGGAGTTTGCACGTTCTCCATGGGACCATATCAGTTTCCCCCAGGTGTTCCAATTTTCCTCCCACATCCCAAAGACGAGAGGGTTTGTAGGTTAATTGGCCCTTTGTAAATTGCCCCTTGGTGTGTAGGGAGTGGATGAGAAAGTGGGATAACATTGAATGGGTGATCGATGGTCAGCGTGGACTCGGTGGGCCGAAGGGCCTGTTTCCGTGCTGTATCTCTATCAAAAAAGACATTCACCAAGATATTTAGGAAAGAAAAAAACTGCAGATGCTGGTTAAAATCAAAGGTAGACACAAAATGCTGGAGTAACTCAGCGGGTCAGGCAGCATCTCGGGAGGGAAGGAATGGGTGACGTTTCAGGTCGAGACCCTTCTTCAGACTGATGTCAGGGGAGGGGGCGGTCATCAGTCTGAAGAAGGGTCTCGACCCGAAACGTCACCCATTCCTTCTCTCCAGAGATGCTGCCTGACCCGCTGAGTTACTCCAGCATTTTGTGTCTACCTTCACCAAGATAGTTCCTAGACTTGATGACTTGAGTTATTGAGAATATTCTTCTCAAACCTAAAACAAACTGATTGCCAGGGAGGGTTGTTGTGGAGGAATAGACGTGAGGGAACAATTAAAACCAAAGAAATTAACTTCTAATGAGCAAATCGGGGAGAGCGAGGCTAAAGGGGATGTGAATAAACAGCAGAAAACTGGAAACTATTTATCATGGCCGAGAGGAATAAAGAAATAAAGTTATTGGGATCCAAATGAGTGGAATGTTTTCAGGCAAAATAATTATACAGAAGAAAAGTGAGATGAGTGTGAGGATAAAATCATCGGCACATAAACAAAATGAACGAAATATTAAATAATGAATTCACATCAGTATTTACCATGGAGATGGATCCAGTGGACTCTGGAAGATGAGATTAGAAATTGCTTAAATAGAAATAGGGAATTAATTTCAGTTAAGTAACTCAAGGACTATACCACTGATGCAGGTGGACTACATCCAATGCATTCTTAAAGAAAATTAGCGATGGCACCAATATATATATTTAGTAATTCATTAAAGAACGTTGTAGTGCCAGGGGTTGACAGGTTTTGGTTTTCAGTTTAGAGATACAGTGAGGAAACAGACCCTTCAGCCCACTGAATCCGCGCCGACCAGCGATCCCCACACACTAGTTGTATACTACATTCTAGAGACAATATACAGAAGCCAATTAACCTACAAACCTGCAGGTCTTTGAAGTGTGGGAGGAGGGGATTTGAGTATAGGAGCAGGGAGGTTCTGCTGCAGTTGTACAGGGCATTGGTGAGACCGCACCTGGAGTATTGCGTACAGTTTTGGTCTCCTAATCTGAGGAAAGACATTCTTGCCATAGAGGGAGTACAGAGAAGGTTCACCAGATTGATTCCTGGGATGGCAGGACTTTCATATGAAGAAAGACTGGATAGACACGGCTTGTACTCGCTGGAATTTAGAAGATTGAGGGGGGATCTTATAGAAACGTACAAAATTCTTAAGGGGTTGGACAGGCTAGATGCCGGAAGATTGTTCCCGATGTTGGGGAAGTCCAGAACAAGGGGTCACAGTTTAAGGATAAGGGGGAAGTCTTTTAGGACCGAGATGAGAACGTTTTTTTTCACACAGTGAGTGGTGAATCTGTGGAATTCTCTGCCACAGAAGGTAGGTGAGGCCAGTTCATTGGCTATATTTAAGAGGGAGTTAGATGTGGCCTTTGTGGCTAAAGGGATCAGGGGGTATGGAGAGAAGGCAGGTATGGGATACTGAGTTGGATGATCAGCCATGATCATATTGAATGGCGGTGCAGGCTCGAAGGGCCGAATGGCCTACTCCTGCACCTATTTTCTATGTTTCTATGTTTCTAAACCGGATCTCCTGGAGGAAACCCACGTGGTCACGGGGAGAATGTGCAAACTCCATACAAACAGCACCAGTAGTTATGATTGAACCCGGGTCTCTGACGTTGTAAGGATGCAACTCTACCACTGCACCACTGTTCCACCCTAGATGGCCAATGGGTTTTTTTAAAGTTTCATAACATATTCAGTGATCCACAATTCAGTGACATTATTATCAGCGGGACAAATAATGCAAAGCTTATTAAAAGGGGGAAAGATGATAGGGAGACACAAGGAGCTGCAGATGCTGGAATCTGGAGGAAAAGCACAAAGTGCTGGAGGAACTCAACAGGTCAGGCAGCGTCAGTGGAGTGAATGGGCAGATAGTGTTTCGGGGCGGAACCAGACTGGAAATATAATGGCATCCAGAAGCCAAAATTAGAAGATGTCATAATAACATGGATTTCACAAAGGAAAGTCTTGCTTCAGTGGCCATGCTAAATGTTTTGAAGGGTGAGGTTGGACTTGGATACTGTTGACAAGGGTAATAAATCTAGGTTTCCAAAATATTGTCTGTTAGATGGGGCGTCATGTATTAATAAGCAAGATCCTAGTACCTGGTGTCAGGAGACAGTTTTCCGAACAGATGGATGGTCAACTGAGCGAAGGACAGGGAGCAGAGGAATAGTGTTAGAGAGACAATCACTCGGACAGACGGATAAATGATGAGGCCGCTACAGTTCATAAGTTAGATATAACTCTGAGGGCTAACAGAATCAAGGGATGAGCAGAGATGTTCTGTGAAGCTTCTGTTGAACCTTGGTTAGACCACAGTCTGAAGAAGGGTCTCGACCCGAAACGTCACCCATTCCTTCTCTCCAGAGATGCTGCCTGACCCGCTGAGTTACTCCGGCATTTTGTGTCTACATTATACATTATTGGTTACAGCTTTGGTGGCCATAAAGGCACTGGGGATTTACAAGGATGACACCAGCACTTCAACACTGTGCCCACGTGCAGGAACGAACTGCAGATGCTGGTTTATGTTGGAGATAGACACAAAGTGTCTTAGAGTCATAGAGTCATACTGTGTGAAAACAGGCCCTTCGGCCCAACTTGCCCACTCCGGCCAACATGCCCCATCTACACTAGTCCCACCTTCCTGCGTTTGGTCCATATCCCTCTAACCTGTCCTATTCATGTACCTGTCCATCTGTTTCTTAAATATTGGGATAGTCCCTGCCTCAACTACCTCCTCTGGCAGCTTGTTCCATACACCCACCACTCTTTGTATGAAAAAGTTACCCCTCAGATTCCTATTAAATCTTTTCCCCTTCACCTTGAACCTATGTCCTCTGGTCATCAATTCCCCTCCTCTAGGCAAGAGATTCTTTGCATCTACCCGATCTAATCCTCTCATGGAGTAACTGCTGGAGTAACTCAGCGGGTCAGGCAACATCTCTGGAGAACATGGATAGGTGACGTTTCACAGAGTGCTGGAGTAACTCAGCGGGTCAGGCAGCATCTCTGGAGAACATGGATAGGTGACATTTCACAGAGTGCTGAAGTAACTCAGCAGGTCAGGCAGCATGTGTGGAGAACATTGATAGGCGACGTTTCACAGAGTGCTGGAGTAACTCAGCAGGTCAGGCAGCATCTGTGGAGAACATGGATAGGTGACGTTTCACAGAGTGCTGGAGTAACTCAGCGGGTCAGGCAGCATCTGTGGAGAACATGGATAGGTGACGTTTCAGGTTGTGACCAGTCTTCAGATTGACGTTAATAGATATCTTCAACAGATTCAACAGATTCAACAGAGCTTTATTTGTCATTCGGTACCAAGGTACCGAACGAAACTACATAGCAGTCACACAAAAAAGAAAAAGAACACAAGACACACGACCCCAACACAAACATCCATCACAGTGACTCCAAACACCCCCTCACTGTGATGGAGGCAACAAAACTTCCACTCTCTTCCCCACGCCCACGGACAGACAGCTCGTCCCCGACCGACCCGCACAGTCCCCGCAAGGGGATGGAAGTCCCCGCGGCCGAGTCGCACCGGGCGCTGAAACGTCTCGCGGCCGAACCGGGCGATGTTAGGCCCCACGGCCGAGCCATGCGCCTGGTGTGTAGGGAGTAGAACTAACATGAACAGGGTGATGTGTCAGAAAGAAACCTGCAGATGCTGGTTTAAATCAAAGGTAGACACTCCAAAGACGTACAGGTATGTAGGTTAATTGACTGGGTAAATGTAAAAATTGTCCCTGGTGTGTGTAGGATAGTGTTAGTGTGCGGGGATCGCTGGGCGGCACGGACTCGGTGGGCCGAAGGGCCTGTTTCCGCGCTGTATCTCTAAATCTAAAAAAAATCCCAAAGAAATGCTGGAGTAACTCAGCGGGTCAGGCAGCATCTGTGGAGAACTTGGATAGGTGACGTTTCACAGAGTGCTGGAGTAACTCAGCGGGTCAGGCAGCATCTCTGGAGAACATGGATAGGTGACGTTTCAGGTTGTGACCAGTCTTCAGATTGACGTTAATAGATATCTTCAACAGATTCAACAGATTCAACAGGCAGCATCTCGGGAGAGAAGGAATGGGTGACGTTTTGGGTCGAGACCCTTCTTCAGAATAGAGTGATTGATGGTCGGCGTGGACTCGGTGGGCCGAAGGGCCTGTTTCTGTGCTGTATCTCTAAACTAAACTAAACGAAATCAAAGATGTCTCATGCACTCGCTCAGAATATTCCCTCCTCCTTCCCTCATCAACAATCTGCCCACCACCAGTCCCATGAGGTGCCAAAGCACAACGGCTCATGCAATAAACCTCTCTGTGGACTAAATGGATCCACCTTCAATTCACTCTGCTCAGCAAGGAATAATGTACGAGACTGACGGTGCATTCTCTTTCCTTTATAACACATCATCGAATCTTATCGAAACGTATAAAATTATTAAGGGGTTGGACACGTTAGAGGCAGGAAACATGTTCCCAATGTTGGGGGAGTCCAGAACAAGGGGCCACAGTTTAAGAATAAGGGGTAGGCTATTTAGAACAGAGATGAGGAAAAACTTTTTTAGTCAGAGAGTTGTGAATCTGTGGAATTCTGTGCCTCAGAGGGCAGTGGAGGCCAATTCTCTGAATACATTCAAGAGAGAGCTAGATAGAGCTCTTAAGGATAGCGGAGTCAGGGGGTATGGGGAGAAGGCAGGAACGGGGTACTGATTGAGAATGATCAGCCATGATCACATTGAATGGCGGTGCTGACTCGAAGGGCCGAATGGCCTTCTCCTGCACCTATTTTTTATTGTCTATTGTCTATCACCAGGTAGCATTCTCCCCATCATCCCTGACACCCGCACTAATCAATAACCTATCTCTGCCTTAAAAATATCCACTGACTTGTGGCCTCCACAGCCTTCTATGGCAATGAATTACACAGATTCACCACCCTCTGATTCAAGTCATTCCTCCTCACCCCTTCACTGAAAAAAAATGTGCTTTAATCCTGAGGCTACGACCTCTAATCCTAGACTCTCCCACTAGTGGAAACATCCTCTCCACATCCACTCTATCCAAGCCTTTCACTATTCTGTGTGTTGCAATGAGATCCCCTCCTCATTCTGCTAAGCATGGGCCTGTAAACACAATAACACACATAAAGATATAATAATCAGAAATACAATAAGTTAATAACTGCAATACTTGGTGACCATAATTGTGCAAAACCGAAGTTCAACCAAAGACTCAGTCACAGTCGCTGAGGTCAGTGTTGTGTTGTGTTCAACAGCCTGGTGGTTGCTGGGAAGAAGCTGTTCTTGAACCTGGAGGTCATGGTTTTCAGGCTCCTGTACCTTCTTCCCCATGGTAGCAGCGAGATGGGAGTGTGGCCAGGGTGGTGTGGGTCAGGGTGGTGTGGGTCAGTGAGAGTGTGGCCAGGGTGGTGTGGGTCAGGGTGGTGTGGGTCAGGGAGGTGTGGGTCAGGGTGGTGTGGGTCAGTGAGAGTGTGGGTCAGGGTGGTGTGGCCAGGGTGGTGTGGGTCAGTGAGAGTGTGGCCAGGGTGGTGTGGGTCAGGGTGGTGTGGGTCAGTGAGTGTGGCCAGGGTGGTGTGGGTCAGTGAGAGTGTGGCCAGGGTGGTGTGGGTCAGGGTGGTGTGGGTCAGTGAGAGTGTGGCCAGGGTGGTGTGGGTCAGTGAGAGTGTGGGTCAGTGAGTGTGGCCAGGGTGGTGTGGGTCATTGGGTGTGTGGGTCAGGGTGGTGTGGTCAGGGTGGTGTGGGTCAGTGAGAGTGTGGCCAGGGTGGTGTGGGTCAGTGAGAGTGTGGCCAGGGTGGTGTGGGTCAGTGAGAGTGTGGCCAGGGTGGTGTGGGTCAGGGTGGTGTAGGTCAGGGTGGTGTGGGTCAGGGTGGTGTGGGTCAGGGTGGTGTGGGTCAGTGAGAGTGTGGCCAGGGTGCAGCGTAGGTTTACTAGGTTAATTCCCGGAATGGCGGGACTATCATATGTTGAAAGACTGGAGCGACTAGGCTTGTATACACTAGAATTTAGAAGGTTGAGAGGAGATCTTATCGAAACGTATAAGATTATTAAGGGGTTGGACACGTTAGAGGCAGGAAACATGTTCCCAATGTTGGGGGAGTCCAGAACAAGGGGCCACAGTTTAAGAATAAGGGGTAGGCCATTTAGAACGGAGATGAGGAAAAACCTTTTCAGTCAGAGAGTTGTGAATCTGTGGAATTCACTGCCTCAGAAGGCAGTGGAGGCCAATTCTCTGAATGCATTCAAGAGAGAGCTAGATAGAGCTCTTAAGGATAGCGGAGTCAGGGGGTATGGGGAGAAGGCAGGAACGGGGTACTGATTGAGAATGATCAGCCATGATCACATTGAATGGCGGTGCTGGCTCGAAGGGCCGAATGGCCTCCTCCTGCACCTATTGTCTATTGTGACATTTCAGGTCGGGACCTTTATTCAGACTGATTGTTGTAGGGGGAAGAAAGCTGGAAAAGAGGTGGTGGGGGGGGGGGAAGGGAAGGTGCACTTCAACGCCAGGCAAGTGGTAGGTGGATACAGGGGAGGACAGGTGATTGGTAGGTGGGTGGAGTAGGTGACAACGGCCAGACGTGAAAAGATGCGTTGGTAGAAATGCTCCTTTCAAACTCCCCCTTTGATTGATCTTTTGTTTTTCTCCATGTGTGCCTCTGTCCAATTTATTTATTATAGGTTAAGCATCTCGGAATATTCAACAACAATGCCCAATAAAGGAATTTATCTCAGCTATGTTCTCTCTCTCTCTCTCGCTCCCATCTCTCACTCTGAGGAATGACCAGAGAGGGAGCAGATGATATTTGAGTGCATGTGCTTGCGATAATGGAGCTAGGGTTGCCAACTATCATATCATCATATCATATATATACAGCGCAGAAACAGGCCTTTTCGGCCCACCGAGTCCGTGCCGCCCAGCGATCCCCGCACATTAACACTATCCTACACACACTAGGGACAATTTTTTACATTTACCCAGTCAAATTAACCTACATACCCGTACGTCTTTGGAGTAGACTGAACTGTCTACTGTCCCGTATTAGCCGGGACATACCGTATTTTGGACTAAATTAGTTTGACCGCCCTTCTTGTCCCATGTTAGTAGGGTTGCCAACTTTCTCACTCCCAAATAAAGGACAAAGGGTGACGTCACCGCCCCGCGCTCCACGTGACCTCACCCAGCCAGCGGCCACGTGCTCCCGCTCCACCAATGGCGGCCGCCCGGGCCGGGTGAGGTCACGCGGGGCGCGGGGGCGGTGACATCGCCCTTTGTCCCGTATTTGGGGGTGAGGAAGTTGGCAACCCTAGTAATTGGTGGTGCAGAAGCTAGTGAGGCTGGTGGTAGAGATGGAGATAATTGGACCAATTTGTTCCCACGTCAGAAAAGTAGGAGCCCAGGGAACAGATTGGCCGCATCCCAGCTGGAGAACGGATAACACCTTGCGGCTAATCCAACCGGAAAGAGAAGTCAATAAAACCATGGAAAATGACTCAGCGACTTGCATGGAGTCGTCCAGCGTGGAAACAGGCCCTTCAGCCCAAGTCATCCATGCTGACCAAGATGCCCCATGTACTATAGTCCCACCTTCCCGCGCTTAGCCCGTACCCCTCTAAACCTTTGATCCATGTACCTGTCCAGGTGTCTTTTAAACACCTGAAGTGTCTGTAGAAGGGTTCCGGCCTGAAATGTCACCTGTTCCTTTGGAACGTGAAAGGTAACTTCTGAGGGTCGACTGTTGAGAGTCATAGAGCCATATAGCATGGAAACAGGCCCTTCATCCCAACTTGTCCATGCGCACCACGATGCCCCATCCACACTCACCCCATCTGCCTGCGTTTGGTTCACATCCCTAAAAACCTTTCCTGTCATGTACCTGTCCAAGTTCCTTTAAACACTGCTATGGCACCTGCCTTCAACGACCTCCTCCGGCACCTCGTTCCATACACCCACCACCCTCTATGTGTAAATGTTGCCCCTCTGATTCCCGTTAAATCGATCTGGAGAGGATGTTTCCACCAGTAGGAGAGTCCAGGACCAGAGGGCACAGTCTCGGAATTAAAGGACGTTCCTTTAGGAAGGAGATGAGGAGGAATTTCTTTAGTCAGAGGGTGGTGAATCTGTGGAATTCTTTGCCACAGAAGGCTGTGGAGGCCAAGTCAATGGATATATTTAAGGCAGAGATAGATAGATTCTTGATTAGTGCAGGTGTCAGGGGTTATGGGGAGAAGGCAGGAGGATGAGGTTAAGAGGGAGAGATAGATCAGCCATGATTGAATGGCAGAGTAGACTTGATGGGCAGAATGGCCTAATTCTGCTCCTTTCACTTATGACCTTATGACCTTGCCCCTCCCACCTCACTCTCTGTCCTCTGGTTCATGATTCCCCTCCCCTGGGTCAAAGACTCCATGCATTCTGCAAAGACTCCTTCCTGTCCATCCCCCTCATGATTTTATACACCTCTGTAAGATCACCCCTCAGCCTCCAAGGAATAAAGTCCTTTCCGCATAATCTACCCAGGGTTACTGTTCAACTGAACCGTGATCTTTCTCAACCTCACCATCATTTATTACCTGCAGGATTATTACATCATATGTGCCTGCTTAAGTTCATCACCCAAATCCATCTTCCAGATCTTGGTCAATGGCTTTGTGGGTTCCGTTCTATAAAGTGCGTATCGGAAACGTTGTGTAGGAAGGAACCAGTTTATACTGAAGATAGACACAAAGAGACTGCAGTCTGAAGAAGGGTTCTGACCCAATACGTCACCTTTCCCTTTTCTCCAGAGATGCTGCCTGACCCGCTGAGTTACTCCAGCACTCTGTGAAACGTCACGTATCCATGTTCTCCTCAGATGCTGCCTGACCCGCTGAGCTACTCCAGCACTCCGTGAAACGTCACCTATCCATGTTCTCCACAGATGCAGCCTGACCAGCTGAATTACTCCAGCACTCTGTGAAACGTCACCTATCCATGTTCTCCACAGATGCTGCCTGACCCGCTGAGTTACTCCAGCACTCTGCATAACTTTCAAGCCTGTTGTCCTGAGGAACTCCAGCAATGAAGTACCGAAGCTGTAATGATTGAGCAGCAGCAATCACGGCCTCCTGCTGTTGTATACTCAAGGGGTAAACACAGCCAGGAGAACTGTCCTAATCTTCAAAATATTGTCAATGGACTCTTTACACCTGGCAGATAGGATCTGAGTCTTGGCATTGACAAATGCCAACTTTGACACTTCAGCACTCCCTCCACACTGAAGGTCAGCCGAGATTTTATCCTGAAGTCTCTGGAGTATTTTAGAATCAAGCGCACAGAGGCAACCATCTGAGGCTCAGCTCACAGAGAGAGCCAACTTGGTTCTTGGTCCTCCAAAATATTCCAAATGGAATTTAAACTGGAGGTGCGGAGTATGGACTTAAGCAAGAAGGGCTTCTTGGAGAAGAGCTGCCTTAAATGTAGTTGCGTCCGGTTGGATAACTATAGGAGGGTGAAGACTATTCCATGCTTTATTTGTGCGAGGGAAGAATTAATTGCTATACACATCTGTCTTGATAGCTGGTATCTCAAATTGAATCGAATGTCCTCGTCTATTCCTGATAGGGTTGGGTTTGGTGTAGATGTGGTCATCTATGTCGAGCTGACCATTTAACATTTTGTAAAAAACAGGTCAAACGCTGGGCTTTACGTCTGTCTTGGAGAGTGTTCCACCCCAATGAATTTAGAAGTTCGGTAACACTCCCTTCTCTCTCATTGGTATTTGTAACAAAACCAGCTGCCTGTCTTTGGACTCGTTCGATGGAAGCAATGTTTTTATTTGTGTGTGGGTCCCATGCTGCAACTACGTGGTCCAAATGTGGTCTGACAAGGGTGAAGTATGACTTCTCCTTGATAGAAGTTGAACAATGATAAAAGTTGCGTCTCAGAAATGTAGGACACCTGTTGTTTTCACTGTTGCATGATGAGTCTGGCCATTCCAACGTAGATCATTCTGTAATTTGATGCCAAGATACTTGGTTTGTTTGGATTCTAAAACAGGTATAACAGGTATAACAGAGCTTTATTTGTCGTTCGGCACCGAAGTACCGAACGAAACTACATAGCAGTCATAGAAAAAAAAACCACAAGACACATGACCCCAACACAAACGTCCATCACAGTGACTCCAAACACCCCCTCACTGTGATGGAGGCAACAAAACTTCCACTCTCTTCCCCACGCCCACGGACAGACAGCTCGTCCCCGACCGACCCGCACAGTCCCCGCACCGGGCGCTGAAACGTCCCGCGGCCGAACCGGGCGATGAAAGGCCCGCAACCAAGCCTTGCGCAGCTAAGTCCAGTGGCCGAGCCGCACCGGGCGATGTAAAGTCCCGTGGTCGAGCCGCACCGGGCGATGTTAAGTCCCGTGGCCGAGCCGCACCGGGCGATGTTAAGTCCCGTGGTCGAGCCGCACCGGGCGATGTTAAGTCCCGCAGTCGAGCCGCACCAGCGATGTAAAGTCCCGCAGTCGAGCCGCACCAGCGATGTAAAGTCCCGCGGCCGAGCTGCACCGGGCACTGTTAAGTCCAGCGGCCAAGCCGCACCGGGCGATGTAAAGTCCAGCGGCCAAGCCGCACCGGGCGATGTTAGGCCCCGCAGCCGAGCCGCACCCCGCGCCGTGAGGAAGAGAAAAGTTCCCCCCACACCACCACCATCCCCCCCCCCCCTCCCACACATACACAACCAAAAAAATATATAAAAACCATCCCAACACTGACACACAACAACAAAAAAAAAGGAAATAAGAGGAACAGACTGCTAGTGAGCCGCTGCCGTTAGGCGCCGCCACCAAGGATATTATATGATGATTCGCCTGGTTTCTTCCTCCTGGTGACACACATGGTTTCACATTGGGAAGGACTGAACTGCATCCCCCATTGTTGTGACCACTCAACCATAGTATCGAGATCTTTTTGGAGAGCATCTTTATCATCAGCTGACTTAATTGGACGGTACAGCAAACAATCATCAGCAAATAGTCTGGTCGTGCTTGTGACTTTTTCATGGATGTCATTAATGTAAAGCAAAAACAGATGAGGGCCCAGTACTGTGCCCTGAGGTGTACCACTTAACACTGGACGCCAATCAGAGCTTTTTCCATTCACACACACGCGCTGAAGACGTTTTGTCAGAAAACTGGAAATCCATTGTTTCGTGTTGGAACGGACACATAGAAACATAGAAAATAGGTGCAGGAGTAGGCCATTCGGCCCTTCGAGCCTGCACCATCATTCAATATGATCATGGCTGATCATCCAACTCAGTATCCTGTACCTGCCTTCTCTCCATACCCCCTGATCCCTTTAGCCACAAGGGCCACATCTAACTCCCTCTTAAATATAGCCAACGAACTGGCCTCAACTACCTTCTGTGGCAGAGAATTCCACAGATTCACCACTCTCTGTGTGAAAAAATACTTTCTCATCTTGGTCCTAAAAGACTTCTCCCTTATCCTTAAACTGTGACCCCTTGTTCTGGACTTCCCCAACATCGGGAACAATCTTCCTGCATCTAGCCTGTCCAACCCCTTAAGAATTTTGTAAGTTTCTATAAGATCCCCCCTCAATCTTCTAAATTCCAGCGAATACAAGCCGAGTCTATCCAGTCTTTCTTCATATGAAAGTCCTGCCATCCCAGGAATCAATCTGGTGAACCTTCTCTGTACTCCCTCTATGGCAAGAATGCCTTTCCTCAGATTAGGAGACCAAAACTGTACGCAATATTCCAGGTGTGGTCTCACCAATGCTCTGTACAACTGCAGCAGAACCTCCCTGCTCCTATACTCAAATCCCCTCGCTATGAATGCCAACATACCATTCGCTGTATTGACACCGTAGAAGTCAAGCTTCTGAAGCAGTCTCTGGTGTGGGATGACATCAAATGCTTTAGAGAAGTCTAGGACTACCAAATCCGTGACGACATTGCTGTCAAGGTTCTTGGCCAGGTCATTTGTCGTCAGGATAAGCTGAGACTCGCATGATCTAGGCCTCCTAAATGCATGTAGGTTGTCAGCAAGTATGCTATGTTTGTTAAGGTGTCTCATCAGATTACTATCCATTATATGCTCCAGTAGTTTGCAGCAAGTGAGTGTTAATGAAACAGGACGATAATTAGCCGAGTTAGTGGTTGAACTCTTCTTAAAGAGAGGAGTGATGTTAGCCTTCCTCCAATCCAGCGGAACATCACCTGAGTCAAGCGACTGTTGGAAAATGAACTGCAAAACAGGAGCCAGTTCTTCGGCCGCGATCCTAAGGGCTTGATTCTGTATTTGGTCAGGTCCAATAGCTTTTGTTGTATTGATGTTGAGCAGTAACTTCTTTACACCTTCAAGCTCAATTTTAATAGCAGGCATATCAGCATATTGGCTGGGTGGTAGATCTGGGAATGGTGAAGGCTCTGTATCTTCACGGGTGGAAACGTGTTGGAATTGGTTTGCAAGAGCTTCTGCCTTCGCCTGGTCCTCAGTGATCAGACAGTTGTTCAGCATCTGAACACCAGTGTTGACTGTCCGTCTAGATTTCACATATCTCCAGAACGCCTTGTGTTGCTCCCCCTCAAGAATGGAAGAAACATGTTGTCTATGCGTACTCCTAATAGCGCGATCGACCAGCTTTCGTACTCTAATAAAATTGTCCCAATCCAGTTTTGTACCCCTTTTTTGGGCACGGATATGAAACTTCTCTTTCTTACTGCAGAGATGTTTCAGTTTTGCCGAAAACCAAGGAGGGCGCAGTGAGTTTTTGAGGAACCTGATTTACAACAATGTCATTTAAAGAGTCTCTCAGCCACACCCAGTTGTCCTTTAGCGTTCTTTTATCTGGATGCAGGTTAAAGAAATGTTCACCAGATTGATCCCTGGGATGGCAGGACTTTCATATGAAGAAAGACTGGATAGACTTGGCTTGTACTCGCTGGAATTTAGAAGATTGAGGGGGGATCTTATAGAAACTTACAAAATTCTTAAGGGGTTGGACAGGCTAGATGCAGGAAGATTGTTCCCGATGTTGGGGAAGTCCAGAACAAGGGGTCACAGTTTAAGGATAAGGGGGAATTTTTTTAGGACCGAGATGAGAAAGTTTTTTTTCACACAGAGTGGTGAATCTGTGGAATTCTCTGCCACAGAAGGTAGTTGAGGCCAGTTCATTGGCTATATTTAAGAGGGAGTTAGATGTGGCCCTTGTGGCTAAAGGGATCAGGGGGTATGGAGAGAAGGCAGGTACGGGATACTGAGTTGGATGATCAGCCATGATCATATTGAATGGCGGTGCAGGCTCGAAGGGCCGAATGGCTTACTGCTGCACCTATTTTCTATGTTTCTATGTTTCCTCAGTTTTTCTGCCAAGTCTTTAAATTGCTCACTGTTCACTTTTCTCCTGAGGGAGATTTTACGCGGTGGTTTTGAAGGAACTTTGTGTGTAGTTTTGCCTGAATAATAAAATGATCGCTGATTCCAGCACACGGTGAAACCTCCGAAATTAAGTCTGGATGCGAAGTCAACAATAAATCTAAAGAATTTTCAGTCTGGTAGGGAAAGTGACTTTTTCAGACAGGTGATTTTCCAGAGTAAAGTCAGCCAGGGCTTCCTGAAGAGAGAGCCCCTTTTGATTCGTCAGAACAATCTCCTTTGTGTATAATCCCCGGGGCTGGTTGCATGGGTTTATATCGTGAGGTCCATATCGGCCGCCTCACCCGGCTTAGGCACCACATTTTCAGGGGGGTCTTCCGAGTGAGGGGATTTCATCTACGTCCTCGTAATTTTGTCCGTCTTAGAATAAAGGGGAGGCCATTTAAAACTGAGGTGGGAAGGAACATTTTTCACCCAGAGAGTTGTGAATTTGTGGAATTCTCTGCCACAGAGGGCAGTGAAGGCCAATTCACTGGATGGATTTAAGAGAGAGTTAGATAGAGCTCTAGGGGCTAGTGGAATCAAGGGATATGGGGAGATGGCAGGCACGGGTTACTGATTGTGGACGATCAGCCATGATCACAATGAATGGCGGTGCTGGCTCAAAGGGCCGAATGGCCTCCTCCTGCACCTATTTTCTATGTTTCTATGTCCAGATCAAAGGACCACCAGTTGCCATCAAAATCTTATCGAAACGTATAAGATTATTAAGGGGTTGGACACGTTAGAGGCAGGAAACATGTTCCCAATGTTGGGGGAGTCCAGAACAAGGGGCCACAGTTTAAGAATAAGGAGTAGGCCATTTAGAACTGAGATGAGGAAAAACTTTTTCAGTCAGAGAGTTGTGAATCTGTGGAATTCTCTGCCTCAGAAGGCAGTGGAGGCCAATTCTCTGAATGCATTCAAGAGAGAGCTAGATAGAGCTCTTAAGGATAGTGGAGTCAGGGGGTATGGGGAGAAGGCAGGAACGGGGTACTGATTGAGAATGATCAGCCATGATCACATTGAATGGCGGTGCTGGCTCGAAGGGCCGAATGGCCTCCTCCTGCACCTATTGTCTATTGTCTATTGTCTAAAATCAGTGGTGGATCCAAACTTAATTTTCTGTGGATCATGGTGAAACATTTGGAAAAAGGATGCGAATGGTAATATTTAAGTCCAAGTCTCTCTTTCGTTTCCCTTGCTGTGTTAATGAAGATATCAACCAATTTAAAATCAACAGGGTGATATTTCCACAAAGGGGAATGTTAGATCCACATTCGAAGCCATAACATCAGGTCCCTAATAGAAAGCAATAATTGCCAAACTAATTGGATAAATCAATGGGGGATTTTTCGCAACAGGAAGATTTTTTGAACAGGATTGTTATTAATGGAGTGAAGTTAACTCAGTGGGTTGAAACTTGTTTCTGAATACCACCCTGCCAAAATGTGAGAACCGAATCCAGTAAATTTGGCAATTAACAAACAAAATGAAAAAAAATGTCTATGAAAGTTGTTGCATTGTCACCAAGACCCAACCAGTTTATTATGATGGAAGACACAAAATGCTGGAGTAACTCATCGGGACAGGCAGCATCTCTGGAGAGAAAGAATGGGTGACGTTTCGGGTCGAGCCCCTACTTCAGACTGATGTACTGGTTCATTATGATGTTTCTTTAGTCAGAGGGTGGTGAATCTGTGGAATTCTCTACCACAGACGGCTGTGGAGGCCAAGTCAAAGGGGTTTCTAAAAGGCGAAGATTAACAGACTCTTGATTAGTACGGTTGTCAGGGGTTGTGGGGAGAAGGCAGGAGAATGGGGTTAGGAGGGAGAGAAAGATCAGCCATGATTGAATGACGGAGTGGACTTGATGGGCCGAGTGGCCTAATTCTGCTCCTTTGACTTATGAATGTATGAACTTAGGGGCAATTAATCCAACAAACAAAACCAATTTACTCCAAAAAAAGAATGGGAGAAAGAAAATTTATGATATAAACAAGAGGAACTTCTCCCCAAAAAACAGGGTAATTTGTCCCGATTAAGCAGTGTGGGTAGTGGTTAATTTATGATGTGCATGCATTCTGAATGCATTCAAGAGAGAGCTGGATAGAGCTCTTAAGGATAGCGGAGTCAGGGGGTATGGGGAGAAGGCAGGAACAGGGTACTGATTGAGAATGATCAGCCATGATCACATTGAATGGCGGTGCTGGCTTGAAGGGCCGAATGGCCTCCTCCTGCACCTATTGTCTATTGTGCATTTCTCACAGCCCACACAGATCATGTTTTCTCGTTAACGTCTGAGATGAAAGGCTGCCGTTCTGGTAGATGTTTACAGTTTGCCAACAGCCTTGTTGTATGTCTGACAGAAGTGGGGGGGGGGTAATGCTGACTGTTCAATCACTGCCTGGACTGACAGCCGTGAGATGCACTGCACAAAACATTCATCGCTGCACATCAACATGGTGCAATTGTAGCATCTGAAAATAAATTAGCTATAAAATGCTACGCTGTAAGATAAAAGCAGCTTCTTTGTTTACCCCATCTGCTTTACAGAGCGTATTTTATATCTGTCAGATGGAACCAAATCCTCGTGTGATCTGTTACCTACAGCTTGGTTGTTCTATCGCCTTCTCCTGATAGAGACTGATAGAAGTATTTACGATTATCGAAACATAGAAACATAGGTGCAGGAGTAGGCCATTCGGCCCTTCGAGCCTGCACCGCCATTCAATAAGATCATGGCTGATCATCCAACTCAGTATCCCGTACCTGCCTTCTCTCCATACCCCCTGATCCCTTTAGCCACAAAGGCCACATCTAACTCCCTCTTAAATATAGCCAATGAACTGGCCTCAACTACCTTCTGTGGCAGAGAATTCCACAGATTCACCACTCTCTGTGTGAAAAAAAACTTTCTCATCTCGGTCCTAAAAGACTTCCCCCTTATCCTTAAACTGTGACCCCCTTGTTCTGGACTTCCCCAACATCGGGAACAATCTTCCTGCATCTAGCCTGTCCAACCCCTTAAGAATTTTGTAAGTTGTGTGCGCCATATACAGGGTAGACCGCCAGAAGCTTTTCTCCCCAGGGTGGAAATATCAAATACTACAGGGCACGGCTTTAAGGTGAGAGGGGGGGGCAAAGTTTAAAGGAGATGTGCGGGGCAAGTTTTTTTTATCCAGAGGGTGGTGGGAGCCTGGAACGAGCTGCCAGGGGTGGTGCTGGAGGCAGATACCATAGTGATGTAGAAGGTTCACCAGATTGATCCCTGGGATGGCTGTTGAAGAGACTTTTAAATAGACACGTGGCTATGGTGGGACGTGGATCACGTTAGACAGAGGAGATTGGCTTAACTTTGCTTCATGTTTGGCATGGACTTTGTGTACCAGAGTCTCAACCAGAACCATGGACTTTGTGAACCAGAGAACACAGAGTCCTGTGTTGTACAGTTCCATGTTCTTTATTCTCTCTGCAAGCAGAGTTGATCCATATCCCTCTCTCTCTGCCCCATAGGTGCATGTTGTATACAGCAGTTTGCCTTGTTGTAAGTGAGCCCCGTGTTGCTGTTGTGTAGCTACAGCAGGCTGGACCTGCACTCGGTAGAGTCATTGATCTTTAACACCTCTTGGCCTGATGTCCCACTTACCTGTGCCACAAGGGCTTGATGTCCCACTTACCTGTGCTCTGTCTCAAGGTTGCCTCCCTGCTCAACCTCTCCCTCTAGCTCAGGCCCTCGAGTCCCAGCAACATCCTCGTAAATCACCCCTGCATTCATTCCAGCTCAGTACCATCTTTCCAGTGTGGAGGAAGGAACTGCAGACGCTGGTTTACACCAAAGTGAGGCACAAAATGCTGACGTAACTCAGTGGGCCAGGCAGCATCTCTCTCCACTGACTTGGCCTCCACAGCCTTCTGTGGCAATGAATTCCACAGATTCACCACCCTCTGACTAAATAAATTCCTCCTCATCTCTTTTCTGAAGGTAAGTCCTTTCATTCTGAGGCTGTGCCCTCTGGTCCTAGACTCTCCCACCAGTGGAAACATCCTCTCCACATCCACTCTATCCAGGCCGCTCACTACTCACATCCATGTAGTGCATTGGGTATTTTTATGGCGGAGATTGACAGATACTTGATTAGTACGGGTGTCAGGGGTTACGGGGAGAAGGCAGGAGAATGGGGTTGAGAGGAAAAGATTGACCAGCCATGATTGAATGGTGGAGTCAATGGGCCGAATGGCCTCATTCTGCTCCTTTGACTTACGAAGTTGCTCTCATGTGTGTCACACGGTTGTGAGTTCAGGTTACACCTGGCACACACCTGCATGCCACTGAGGGGGGGCAGAGGTCACAGAGGGACCACGTTTGAATGATAGATTTGGCTGAAGTCCTCTCAGTTCTTTAAGATAAGTTCATAAGCCGTAGGGGCGGAATTAGGCCATTCGGCCCATCAAGTTTACTCCGCCATTCGGTCACGGCTGATCCATCTCTCCCTCTCAACCCCATGAGTGATATCACGACAAGATTATTAAGGGGTTGGACACGTTAGAGGCAGGAAACATGTTCCCAATGTTGGGGGAGTCCAGAACAAGGGGCCACAGTTTAAGAATAAGGGGTAGGCCATTTAGAACTGAGATGAGGAAAAACTTTTTCAGTCAGAGAGTTGTGAATCTGTGGAATTCTCTGCCTCAGAAGGCAGTGGGGGCCAATTCTCTGAATGCATTTAAGAGAGAGTTAGATAGAGCTCTTAAGGATAGCGGAGTCAGGGGGTATGGGGAGAAGGCAGGAACGGGGTACTGATTGAGAATGATCAGCCATGATCACATTGAATGGCGGTGCTGGCTCAAAGGGCCGAATGGCCTCTTCCTGCACCTATTGTCTATTGTTCAGCGGAAGAACAGAAGAACCATCCTGGCCATCATTTATCTTTGGGACAACATCACGGTAACATCACAAAATCCCCCCTCTCCCCCTCTCTTCACTTCATCCTGTACAAAATGTTGATGTTGCCAGGACCCGAAGGTGTGAGCTACAGAGAGAGGTTGAGCAGGCTGGGACTCTATTCCTTGGAGCGCAGGAGGATGAAGGATGACCTTTTTGAGGTGTACAAAATCATGAGAGGAATAGATTGGGTAGATGCACAGAGTCTCTTGCCCAGAGTAGGTGAATCGAGGACCAGAGGACACAGGTTTAAAGTGAAGAGGAAAAGATTTAATAGGAATCTGAGGGGTACCTTTTTCACACAAAAGGTGGTGGGTGTACGTAACGAGCTGCCAGAGGAGGTAGTGTTCCAACGTTTAAGAAGCAGTTGGACAGGTCCATGGATAGGGCAGGTTTAGAGGGTTATGGACCAAACGCAGGCAGGTGAGACAAATGTAGTTGGGACATGTTGGACGGTATGGGCAAGTCGGGCTGAAAGACTGGATAGACTCGGCATGTACTCGCTGGAATTTAGAAGATTGAGGGGGGATGTAATGGTGTTGATTCCACTGACTGAGGTATTTAAATGCATCACAGCCTCGAGATAACAGGTCATTCAGGCCAGACAGAGAGGCAACCTCTTCACCCAGGGGGTTGAGGGTTCATAGATTTGGTCTTCTAATCTGAGGAAAGACATTCTTGCCGTAGAGGGAGTACAGAGAAGGTTCACCAGATTGATTCCTGGGATGGCAGGACTTTCATATGAAGAAAGACTGGATAGACTCGGCTTGTACTCGTTGGAATTTAGAAGATTGAGGGGGGATCTTATAGAAACTTACAAAATACTTAAGGGGTTGGACAGGCTAGATGCAGGAAGATTGTTCCCGATGTTGGGAAAGTCTAGAACAAGGGGTCACAGTTTAAGGATAAGGGGGAAGTCTTTTAGGACCGAGATGAGAAAGTTTTTTTTCACACAGAGAGTGGTGAATCTGTGGAATTCTCTGCCACAGAAGGTAGTTGAGGCCAGTTCATTGGCTATATTTAAGAGGGAGTTAGATGTGGCCCTTGTGGCTAAAGGGATCAGGGGGTATGGAGAGAAGGCAGTTACGGGATACTGAGTTGGATGATCAGCCATGATCATATTGAATGGCGGTGCGTACAGGCTCGAAGGGCCAAATGGCCTACTCCTGCACCTATTTTCTATGTTTTCTATGTTTCTATGAAGGGCCTGTTTCCATGCAGTATCACTCTGAGACTCTAAAACACCAGCAATGTTGAGTTTCTGTTTAACCTTTACGGTACCCATCCTGAAGAGCATTCAAAGCCAATAGTGGAAACACAGATGGAATCAGTGCAAGCTTGCTGACGGCCAATGAACCCAAAATTCAAAAGGGAATATGAATATTTGAACATTTTAGCATGGCTGAGAGGTGCGTAAATTATGCTGGTGCTTATTAGCGTATGAGAAAGGATTTGTACAATGCTGGAGTTATCTTTCTTATCAAAGGTTCCTGGAGCACATCACGTACAATGGATCACTTTGAAGTGGTGTCATTGTTATGTAGGTGGACATATTAGCAGAAGTGGACGCGTTTCATGGATAAATGAAACTGTGATTTCAAGGGGAGTTGTCTTCATGAAAGAAAGGCTGATCAAAGCGTTGATGTTAAAGGTAGGGAGAATGGGAGATTAAAAGCCATCTCTTGTACCACGGGGTGATATTACCTTGCACAGAAACCGCAGAGCACCGTGGAGAGTTATGAAACCACCGGTCATCAGAATCTGCATCACGGAAAGTTGTCCATTTTGGAAAAAAAGACCAAAAAAGATTCTAATGTATATTTTGGGCGGCACAGCTGGGAGAACTTTTCCCCCACAGCGCGAGAGACCCGGGTTCGATCCTGACCTCGGGTGCTGTCTGTGCGGAGTTTGCACGTTCTCCCACATCCCAAAGACGTGCGGGTTTGTGGGTTAATCTGTAAATTGCCCCTTGGTGTGTGGGAGTGGATGAGAAAGTGGGATAACGTGGAACTAGTGTGAAAGGGGGATCGATGGTCGGCGTGGACTCGGTGGAGCAAAGGGTCTATTTCCATGCTGTGTCTCTAACCTAGACTACATATCAACCTTGCAGATGGTGCATCAGATTGACACCTTGTCCGCAAGTAATCCACATGATGCAGTGAGTTTATACAGGCTCGTAGGGCACCCTGCAAAGATTAAGTGGTAATCTGAATGATTTTTGTCCTTGATTATGTTGGTTGCTTTCCAGCGTGATGTGTAGATGGAGTCGATGGTGGGGAGGCTGGTCAGTGAGATGGACTGGACCTCCATCCATGATACTGTTGACAGACCCAGACGTGTACCAACTCGATAGGACTCGATCCCTCCGTTATCACCTCTTCCTCAGCTGCCTCCACAGCCTCAGCCTCCGCGCTGCATCTCTAAACTAAACTGAACTAAACAATGGACCATTGTGGGCTCCTTGGCCATTGGTGCCGGCTCTGCTTGTTCTGTACCTTTTCATACCTCTCGTTTCCCTCTCCCCAACTCTCAGTCTGAAGAAGGGTCTCAACCCAAAACGTCACCTATCCATGTTCTCCACAGATGCTGCCTGACCCGCTGAGTTACTCCAGCACTCTGTGAAACGTCACCTATCCATGTTCTCCACAGATGCTGCCTGACCCGCTGAGTTACTCCAGCACTCTGTGTCTATTTCCGATAGGATGCTTCCGTGGTGCATCTGTGGAAGTTGGTAAGAGTTGTTGGAGACGGGTTGAACGTCCTTAGTCCCCTGGGGAGGTGGAGACTCCTGGATGTAGTGCCATTGTGGATGGGCCAGGCCAAATTGTTGGCCATATTTATGCCCTAGGAGTTGAAGCCTTTTAGACTTTACACTTTATTTTGGACTTTAGAGATTTAGAGCAGAAATCTGCCCTTCGGCCCACTGAGTCCGCACTGACCCTATGTGTACACCAACACATAGGAGGTAGTTGAGGCTGGGACTATCCCATCGTTTAACAGTTGGACAGGTACATGGATAGGACAGGTTAGGTTATGGACCAAGCACAGGCCAGTGGGACTAGGATAGCTGGGACATTGTTGGCCAGTGTGGGCAAGTTGGGCCGAAGGACCTATATCCACACTTTGCACAAAGCTTTTTACAACTTACCGAAGCCAATTAATCTACAGACCTAGATGACTTTGGAGTGTGGGAGGAAACCGGAGCACACAGAGAAAACCCACGTGGTCACGGGGAGAACGTACAAACTCCGTACAGGCAGCATCCGAGGTCAGGATAGAACCCGGGTCTCTGGCGCTGTCAGGCAGCAGCTCTACTGTTGTGCCTAAGTCCCACGGATGAGGCTGGAAGCTACGTTTTCCAACTGAGAGGGGGGGCTTACCTAAGATCTGGATGAACAGTCGAGGTGAATCTTCACTCCAGCCCAGAACACACCTCACCCCACCCTCACCCCACCCTCACCCCACCCTCACCCCACCCTCACCCCACCCTCACCCCACCCTCACCCCACCCTCACCCCACCCTCACGCCACCCTCACCCCACCTGCTGCCCCACCCTCACCCCACCCTCACCCCACCCTCACCCCACCCTCACCCCACCCTCACCCCACCCTCACCCCACCCTCACCCCACCCTCACCCCACCCTCACGCCACCCTCACCCCACCCTCACCCCACCCTCACCCCACCCTCACCCCACCCTCACCCCACCCTCACCCCACCCTCAACCCACCCTCACCCCACCCTCACCCCACCTGCTGCCCCACCCTCACCCCACCCTCACCCCACCCTCACCCCACCCTCACCCCACCCTCACCCCACCCTCACCCCACCCTCACCCCACCCTCACCCCACCCTCACCCCACCCTCACGCCACCCTCACCCCACCCTCACCCCACCCTCACGCCACCCTCACCCCACCTGCTGCCCCACCCTCACCCCACCCTCACCCCACCCTCACCCCACCCTCACGCCACCCTCACCCCACCTGCTGCCCCACCCTCACCCCACCCTCACCCCACCCTCACCCCACCCTCACCCCACCCTCACCCCACCCTCACCCCACCCTCACCCCACCTGCTGCCCCACCCTCACCCCACCCTCACCCCACCCTCTGTTTTGTCTTGCTTATCTTCATCTGATCGCCCTTTGACATCAAAAGGTGGGAGAATAAATACCTTAATGGACTCCGGCAAAGTCTGAAAACTGCCAGGCAGATTTATCAAGCTGTAAATGGATGTTCACAGTTGCTATGGAAGGCTGTGGACTTTACAGCAGCATATAAACCCTATTTCCCCAGAAGTCAGTAAAAAATAACTAATTGCTCTTTCTGCTATATTGTACTGAGAATCAAGCCTTGTGTTATCATGATGTGGCAGTTGTTTTAGTTAAGAATACATTGTATATGGCTCGAAGGGCCGAATGGCCTCCTCCTGCACCTATTGTCTATTGTTGACTTTGGACTTTAGAGATTCAGCACGGAAACAGACCCTTTGGCTCACGAGTCCGCGCCGACCAGCGATCCCCGCACACTAACACTATCCTACACACACTAGGGACAATTTTACAATTTTACAATTTTACCAAAGCCAATTAACCTACGAACCTGTTGGTCTTTGGAGTGTGGGAAGAAACCGGAGCACCCGGAGAAAACCCACGCAGGTCACGGGGAGAACGTACAAACTCCGTACAGACAGCGCCCGCAGTCGGGATCGAACCCGAGGCTCTGGCGCTGTGAGGCAGCAGCTCTACCCGCTGCGCCACCGTGCCGCCCTGAAATTGTCCAACTTGGTTGGCCCATTTATTTCGAGTGGCGCGGTTCAAAATAAATGAGCCAAACAATTTGGACAATTTCATTGGCAGTGAGAACATTGTCGATGGTAGATGGCTTTTGGCACGCTGGCCTTCATCAGTCAGGGTACTGAGGACAGAAGTTGGAACAGTTCTGTTGGAACGATTTGTTGAAGCTACATTTGGAGCGTTGTGCTCACTATTAGTCTTCCTGTAATTAAGGGATAATATTCGGCTGGTAAGAGAACAGAGAAGATTCACAAGGGCTTTGCCGGGGCTGAAGGGCCTGAGCAATGGGGAGGTTGGTTGGCCTAGGACTTTATTCCTTGGAGTGCCGGAGGCTGAGGGGTGTACTTACAGAGGTATATACAATCACGAGGGGAATAGATAGGGGGAGTGCGCAGTCTTTTTCCCAGAGTAGGAAAATCAAAAACTAGAGGACGTTGGTTTAATAGGAACCTGAGGGGGTAATTTTTTCACTCAGAGGATGGGTGGGTGTATGGAACGAGCTGCCAGAGGAAATAGTTGAGGTAGGTGCAATAGCAACCTTTAAAAGACAGAAACATAGACAATAGGTGCAGGAGTAGGCCAGTCGGGCCTTCGAGACAGCACCGCCATTCAATATGATCATGGCTGATCATCCACAATCAGTACCCTGTTCCTGCTTTCTCCCCATATCCCTTGATTCTGTTAGCCCTAAGAGCTGGATCTAGCTCTCTCTTGAATACATTTGGACAGGCACATTGGTGAGAAATGTTTAGAGGGACATGGGCCAAAGATGAGCAAAATTAGGACTGGCATAGATGGGGTATCTTGGTCGGCATGGGTGAGTTGGGCCGAAGGGCCTGTTTCTGTGCTGAGTGACTCTGTGATGTTGCCTTACTCTCTCCGGTAGGTGCCAACTGGCAATGGCTACAGTATGGCATTTATTCCTATCTCTATAAGCAGCATTGTGGGATATTATTGGTATGCTATTCAAGGTCAAGAGAAAACAAGGTTTTAAAAGAAGTCCTTGGCAAGGAATGACTAATTCACTCTATCGTGAACTGCGCTGTATTCATTTGGAAGATGCACTGGGTTCCATTCACAGAGAAAAGGATTTTTATTTAGATTGAACCCTTTCAGCTAGGCACTTTGAACCGATGATACACGATATTGGTTAGGCTGCATTCGGAGTATGAGAGATAGAGAGAGTGAGAGAGAGAGAGAGAAAGAGAGAGAGAGAGAGAAAGGAGAGAGAAAGGAGAGAGAAAGGAGAGAGAGAGGAAGAGAGAGAGGAGAGAGAGAGAGAGAGAGAGAGAGAGAGAGAGAGAGAGAGAGAGAGAGAGAGAGAGAGAGAGAGAGAGAGAGAGAGAGAGAGAGAGAGAGAGAGAGAGAGAGAGAGAGAGAGAGAGAGAGAGAGAGAGAGAGAGAGAGAGAGAGAGAGAGAGAGAGAGAGAACGAGAGAGAGAATGAGAGAGAGAACGGGACAGAGATCAGATTGTTCTATGTCCTCAACAGAGGCTTCAGCTTTGTTCCCCTCCACCCCCAACTCAACGAGTTCCGGGTCGGCCACGACGTGGAGCTTTTCTTCCATCGCCTCCACCTACATGCCTTTTTCTATCGGAAGGAGTCCGCACCACCAAGTGATGATACTTTCTCCCGCCTCCACCAGTCCCCCTCTTCTTGGAATTATCTTCACCCGAAACATCACCCATTCCTTCTCTCCAGAGATGCTGCCTGACCCGCTGAGTTACTCCAGCACTCTGTGAAACGTCACCTATCCATGTTCTCCACAGATGCTGCCTGACCCGCTGAGTTACTCCAGCACTCTGTGAAACGTCACCTATCCATGTTCTCCACAGATGCTGCCTGACCCGCTGAGTTACTCCAGCACTTTGTGTCTATCTTCGATTTAAACCAGCATCTGCAGTTCCTTCCTACAAATATATTCAAGAAAGAGCTAGATAGAGTTCTTAAGGATAGCGGAGTCAGGGGTATGGGGAGAAAGCAGGAACGGGGTACTGATTGAGAATGATCAGCCATGATCACATTGAATGGTGGTGCTGGCTCGAAGGGCCGAATGGCCTACTCCTGCACCTATTGTCTATTGTCTATATATGTGTATATATGTATGTAGATATATATAATACTGAAGAAAGGCCTCAACCTGAAACGTCACCCATTCCTTCTCTCCAGAGATGCTGCCTGTCCTGCTGAGTTACTCCAGCACTTTGTGTCTATCTTCGATGTAAACGAGCATCTGCAGTTCCTTCCTACTCATTACTAAGGGACGTTATCTGATTGTTAATAAATTGCTCTTTGCCAATTGTTGCTGTGTACAAATTGGCAAGCGTTTTAATTTGCTTTGCTAATATAATTATCTTACAAAAATAATTAATTGACCACTAAGTGCAGAGGTTTAAAAAAATAGTACGTATAATCAGTTTCATTTTTCTATTTGTGTTTAGCATTCACAGCATTCCCACTTATCTTTGCTTGTTTTATGTATTGCACTCCAGAATCCTCAGCAAAGCTGGCTTCCATGATGTGTAGGAAGGAACTGCAGATGCTGCTTTAAATCGAAGGTAGACACAAAATGCTGGAGTAACTCATCGGAACTGGCAGCATCTCTGGATGTCCAGGAAGAAGGGTCTCGACCCAAAACGTCACCCATTCCTTCTCTCCAGAGAGATGCTGCCTGCCCCGCTGAGTTACTCCAGCATTTTGAGTCTACCTGGCTTCTAGTATGTTTTGCCTTGCGTTGATTTGAGCAGAATTAATTAAAGTTGTTGCCTCAAGTAGGGTTTATTTAGCTAGCATGGTCTCCTGGAGATCTCCTGTCCTAAGGTCATAAGGAATAGGAGTAGAATTAGGCCATTCAGCCCATCAAGTCTATTCCGCCATTCAATCATGGCTTATCTATATCTCCCTCCCAACCCCATTCTCCTGCCTTCTCCCCATAACCTCTGACACCCGCACTAATCAAGAATCGATCTTTCTCTGCCTTAAAAATATCCACTGACTTGGCCTCCACAGCCGTCTGTGGCAAAGAATCCCACAGATTCACCACCCTCTGACTGGAGAAATTCCTCCTCATCTCCTTCCTAAAGGTGCATCCTTTTATTCTAAGGCTGTGCCCTCTGGTCCTGGACTCTCCCACTTGTGGAAACATCCTCTCCACATCCAATTCACGTTTGGATCCACAGCTCCACCTCCAATCCACATCACCTTCACCACTTTTATTGACTAAACGCTTTGGTACAAACCTTCTGACCAATATTCTTCAGTCAGCTGCTTTTAATACAATCCTAATTACAATCCGTCCAGAATTACCATTTGCAAAGAGCTTGTTATTTTCCTAAACTCTGACGATCGCACTCCAAAATAATTAATTTTACACAAAGAGGTTTGAAACACAAATGAAGGTTCTTGCACTCCTTGAACTCAATTGGAGCCGAACTCTCTGGCATTTATATCATTTTTCTCATTGATTCGAACGCCCTTCTTACCCAGTGTGACTGCTTTATTGTGAAGTCCATTCTACAGGCTCGAACCCTCTGGCATTATCCACTCCGGTCACTCCCTGGGTTAATCAGAGTTGTTAGCCTGTTAATGGAAATCTCCCTTCAAGAATCCAATCACACATATTTATTTTGAATGCACTTTGCATAAGAATAAACACTAATTAACATTTCCCCTCTGTGTTATATTTATACCGTTTTTTTTTGCCCGGCAATGTTGACTTCTAACTTGCTCTTGACACCAGGTATTTACGTCTCATATTAACAAGTTAAAACAGACAATGATACCTTACAGTGTGCAGGTGCCGGTTTAAACCAAAGATAGACACAAAATGCTGGAGTAACTCAGCGGGACAGGCAGCATCTCTGGAGAAAAGGAATAGGTGACGTTTTGGGTCGAGACCCTTCTTCAGACTGAGAGGCAGGGGAATTTAGGGGGGATCTTATAGAAACTTACAAAATTCCTAAGGGGTTGGACAGGCTAGATGCAGGAAGATTGTTCCCGATGTTGGGGAAGTCCAGAACAAGGGGTCACAGTTTAAGGATAAGGGGGAAGTCTTTTAGGACCGAGATGAGAACGTTTTTTTTCACACAGAGAGTGGTGAATCTGTGGAATTCTCTGCCACAGAAGGTAGTTGAGGCCAGTTCATTGGCTATATTTAAGAGGGAGTTAGATGTGGCCCTTGTGGCTAAAGGGATCAGGGGGTTATGGAGAGAAGGCAGGTACGGGATACTGAATTGGATGATCAGCCATGATCATATTGAATGGCCGAAGGGCCGAATGGCCTACTCCTGCACCTATTTTCTATGTTTCTATGTTTCTATGAAAAGGGAACGAGAGGCATATACGGCACTTAGGACAAATGTATGAAAGATACTCAGAAAGCAATGATAATCAAGGAAATGAGCCCACAATGGTCCGTTGTTGGCTGTGGGGTAGGTGACAGTGGGTGATACAGACAGTGGAACTCAACAGGACGACAGTGAAACTAGTATTTAGATTTTTTAGATTTAGAGATACAGCGCAGAAACAGGCCCTTCGGCCCACCGAGTCCGCGCCGCCCAGCGATCCCCGCACATTAACACTATCCTACACACACTAGGGACAATTTTTACATTTGTCCAGCCAATTAACCTACAAACCTGCACGTCTTTGGAGTGTGGGAGGAAACCGAAGATCTCGGAGAAAACTCACGCAGGTCACGTAAAGACGGCGCCCGTAGTCGGGATCGAACCGTAGTCTCCGGCGCTGCATTCGCTGTAAGGTGGCAACTCTACCGCTGCGCCACCGTGCCTAGCTGGGGGAGGAACGGAGGAGGAGGGGATGTAAGTGTTACTTGAAGTTAGAAAATCACAATTCATGCAGCGGGGTTGTAAGCTGCCATGTGGGCTTCCTCCGGGTGCTCCGGTTTCCTCCCACATCCCAAAGACGTGCGGGTTTGTAGGTTAATCGGCCCTCTGTAAAATTGCCCCCTAGTGTGTCGGGAGTGGATGAGAAAGTGCAATAACATAGAACTAGTGTGATCGATGGTCGGCGTGGACTCGATGGGCCAAAGGGCCTGTTTCTGTGCTGTATCTCTAACCTAAACTAAACTAAACTAAACTAAACTAAAAATTAACAGCATGCTCCTTTGGAGATTCAACAAGGAACTGCAGATGCTGCTTTACAAACCGAGACACAAAGTGCTGGAGTAACTCAGCAATCAGGCAGCATCTGTGGAGAACAACTTTTCAAGTTGGGGCGGTGTAGGAAAATAACTGCAGATACTGGTACAGAGTTAGGACCCTCTTTTAGACTGAAGAACGATCCCGACCCGAAACCCTATCCATGTTCTCCAGAGATGCTGCCTGACCCGCTGAGTTACTCCAGCACTCTGTGAAACGTCACCTATCCACGTTCTCCACAGATGTTGCCTGACCCGCTGAGTTACTCCAGCACTCTGTGAAACGTCACCTATCCATGTTCTCCACAGATGCTGCCTGACCCGCTGAGTTACTCCAGCACTCTGTGAAACGTCACCTATCCATGTTCTCCACAGATGCTGCCTGACCCGCTGAGTTACTCCAGCACTCTGTGTCTTTTTTTTAACCCAGTTCTGGGTAGCTCACGATACAGGGGAATCAAGACTTTTTTTTGCAGAGATAGTGGTGGGAAAGTGGAATCGTGAGCTGGAAGGGAGATGCGTGTGAAAGATGTACGGTGTGGACCTGATCTCACGTCTAACTCACTGGAGACCTTTGAACTATCTTTAATCAGACTTTATTGTCCTTGTTGTTATATCTTGTATGTGTTTACATATCTGTCGTGCTGCTAAAAGTAAGAATTTCATAGAATAGAATAGAATAGAATTCCTTTATTGTCATTACAACGAAATTAAAGTAGCAATCCTGACAGTGCATAACACACGAGAAATAAAACATATATACAATAAATGCAAATACAAAATGTAACAAACATGCGAGTAGTTGATAAATAAATAAATACAGGAATGAATATGGATCATATTGTAGTGCAGTTTAAAAAGTGTAACCTAGTGCTGAAAGTCAGTGTGACAGTGCGTATCAGTGTTTGACAGTGTTCAGTTCACGTATGGCTCTGGGGTAAAAACTGTTCTTGAGTCTGTGTGTGCGAGATTTGAGTGACCTGAAACGTCGACCAGAGGGCAGAAGATCAAACAGATGGTGGCCAGGGTGGGATGGGTCTTTTATTATTTTGTCTGCTCTGCTGAGGCAGCGTAGGCTGGACAGGTACTCCAGAGAGGGCAGTGAGCAGCCATGGTTCTGTTTCAGGCCAAATGACAATAAAACTCTCTCAAAGGTATTTATTCACAAAATGCTGGAGTAACTCAGCAGGTCAGACAGCATCTCGGGAGAGAAGGAATGGGTGACGTTTCGGGTCGAGACCCTTCTTCAGACTGATGTCAGGGGGGCGGGACAAAGGAAGGATATAGGTGGAGACAGGAAGATAGAGAGAGAACTGGGAAGGGGGAGGGGAAGAGAGGGACAGAGGAACTATCTAAAGTTGGAGAAGTCAATGTTCATACCGATGGGCTGTAAGTTGCCCAAGCGAAATATGAGGTGCTGTTCCTCCAATTTCCGGTGGGCCTCACTATGGCACTGGAGGAGGCCCATGACAGAAAGGTCAGACTGGGAGTGGGAGGGGGAGTTGAAGTGCTCAGCCACCAGGAGATCAGATTGGCCAACGCGGACCGAGCGAAGGTGTTTCTCTCTGTCTCTCTCTCTCTCTCTGTGTCTCTCTGTCTCTTTGTCTCTGTCTCTGCCTCTCCCTCTCTCTGTCTCTATCTTTGTCTATCTCTCTGACTCACTCTCTCTCTCTCTCTCTCTCTCTCTCTCTCTCTCTCTCTCTCTCTCTCTCTCTCTCTCTCTCTCTCTCTCTCTCTCTCTCTCTCTCTGTCTCTCTCTCGCTGTCTCCCTCTCTCCGTCCCTCTCTCTCGACTAAATTCTGTACCTTTTATCCCATATCCGGACACTGTGGACAGCTTGATTGTAGTCATGCATAGCCTTTCCCTTGCCTGGATAACACACAAAAAAGGTTATGGGGGGAAGGGGGGAAAATGGGGTTAGGAGGGAGAGATAGATCGGCCATGATTGAATGGCGTAGTAGACTTGCAAGGGCCAAATTGGCCTAATTCTGCTCCTATCACTAACGAACTTATGAACAAACAAAAAGCTTTTTGCTGTACCTTGGTACGCATGACAATAATGCAAACAAAGTATTAACCCGAAGGTTTAATGAAGTTAAATGTTTAATGAGGGTTTAACGAAGGCAGAAACCCTTGTGATATTGAAGGCCCATCCACACTCTCTCTCTCTCTCTCTCTCACTCACTCTCAATATTTGAAGAGTATTTGGAATTTAGAAGGATGAGAGGAGATCTTATCGAAATGTATAAGATTATTAAGGGGTTATCATATCATATATATACAGCCGGAAACAGGCCCTTTCGGCCCACCAAGTCCGTGCCGCCCAGCGATCCCCGTACATTAACACTATCCTACACCCACTAGGGACAATTTTTACATTTACCCAGCCAATTAACCTACATACCTGTACGTCTTTGGAGTGTGGGAGGAAACCGAAGATCTCAGAGAAAACCCACGCAGGTCACGGGGAGAACGTACAAACTCCTTACAGTGCAGCACCCGTAGTCAGGATCGAACCTGAGTCTCCGGCGCTGCATTCGCTGTAAAGCAGCAACTCTACCGCTGCGCTACCGTGCCGCCCGTTGGGATGGACACGTTAGAGGCAGGAAATATGTTCCCGATGTTGGGGGTGTCCAGAACAAGGGGCCACAGTTTAAGAATAAGGGGTAGGCCATTTAGAACGGCGATGAGGAAAACCTTTTTCAGTCAGAGAGTTGTGAATCTGTGGAATTCCCTGCCTCAGAAGGCAGTGGAGGCCAATTCTATGAATGCATTCAAGAGAGAGCTGGATAGAGCTCTTAAGGATAGTGGAGTCAGGGGGTATGGGGAGAAGGCAGGAATGGGGTACTGATTGAGAATGATCAGCCATGATCACATTGAATGGCGGTGCTGGCTCGAAGGGCCGAATGGCCTCCTCCTGCACCTATTGTCTATTGTCTATAGTATTGCCATCACCACTTTAAGAGCCACAGTGTGCAGGGCTGTGGGCTCGAGCTGGGACTTGGGAGAGTTTCGTTCTGTCGGGATAGCTGGAGGGGCTTTCTTCCATCCCACAATCTCCCAAACAGTCCACCATTGATCACCTGTTGATGAAGCTGATTCTCGCTGCTCCACCAGCTTCCTTGGCAAAGTGCCGAAACACTTATCTTCACCGACCGCCGGCCACTTTCCCATGTATTCCCCACTGTGGAACCAACATATCGAGGCAGTTCCACTTAGTGTTTATAATTAATTCAGGTAATATTAAGTAGAATGAAACGAAATGAAACATGGTTCACTTTCAATTTACTCTACATCTGCTTAGTGTAAGAATAAATAATTAAATTTACCCCTCTGCGTTGCAATATCTTTGGTCCTTATTGCTCATCATTCTGATCAGTACGTCTGGGGTCTCTGAGTGTCTCTTGGTTGGATTTTTGTTCACCATAGATATCGTGCGATGTGTCTAAATTTGCTGATGATATGAATGTCGTTGAGACAGGGAGTCGTGAGACGGAGACAAAGGGATGTCAACGAATGAAGTCGGATTTTTTGTTTTGACCGACTTTAGTTTTAGTTTAGAGATACAGCGCGGAATCAGGCCCTTCGGCCCAGCGAGACCGCGCCGACCAGCGATCCCCGCACACTAACGCTATCCTACGCACACCCGGGACAATTTACAATGATACCGAGCCAATTAACCTACAAACCTGCACGCCTTTGGAGTGAGCACCCTTTGGAGGGTGGCAGGGTGGCGCAGCGGTAGAGTTGCTGCCTCACAGCGCCAGAGACCCGGGTTCCATCCTGACTACGGGTGCTGTCTGTACGGACAAGGTCTATACCTACGTGTGTTTTCTCCGAGATCTTCGGTTTCCTCCCACACTCCAAAGACGTGCAGTTTTGTAGGTTAATTGGCTTGGTGTAAAAAATGGAAATTGTCCCTGGTGTGTGTAGGATAGTGTTCTCCACGCTGGTCCACCCACGCCAGGTCCCCATTGTTCTCCCCCCCCCCCCCCACGCCAGGTCCCCATTGTTCTTCCCCCCCACGCCAGGTCCCCATTGTTCTCCCCCCCCCCACGCCAGGTCCCCATTGTTCCCCCCCCCCCACGCCGGTCCCCATTGTTCTCCCCCCTCCCCCCCACGCCGGTCCCCCCACACCAGTCCCCATTGTTCTTCCCCCCCCACGCCGGTCCCCCATTGTTCTTCCCCCCCCCCCCCACGCCGGTCCCCCCAAGCCAGGTCCCCATTGTTCTTCACCCCCCCCATGCCTGTCCCCCTTGTTCATCCCCCCCCCCCCACGCCGGTCCCCCTTGTTCTTACCCCCCCCCCCACGCCGGCTCCTCCTTTGTTCCTTCCCCCGGCAGCGGCGTCCTCACTGCCACGTGTCCGTCCTCGTCCGTCGGTCGGCGCCATCATCGACCGCCGCGCCGACCCCTCCACTATCGCCGCCGGGTCCTCTCCGGACACCTCCGTGCGCACCCACGCAGGTCACGGGGAGAACGTGCAAACTCCGCACAGACAGCACCCGTAGACAGGATGGAACCCGGGTCTCTGATGCTGTTTCATACATTCCGCCCCGACCAAAATAACAGCAGCAGCTTGTATTTATTTTGCACCTTTTGGGTAATAAGTCTTCTCAAAGTGATTCACCGGCGTATCAGCAAACCAAGGCTTGACACCAAACCAGAGGAGGAGTAATTAGGACTGGTGACCAAAAACATGGTCACAGAAAGAGAGTTTAAATGAATGAGCAGCTAAACGGCATTAAGATACGTGTCACAAGTCAACAGTAGGCACAAGCAACTGCAATTGTTGGCATCTTGAAAGACTGGATAGACTCGGCTTGCACTCGATGGAATTTAGAAGATTGAGGGGGGATCTTATAGAAACTTACAAAATTCTTAAGGTGTTGGACAGGATAGATGCAGGAAGATTGTTCCAGATGTTGGGGAAGTCCAGAACAAGGGGTCACAGTTTAAGGATAAGGGGGAAGTCTTTTAGGACCGAGATGAGAAAGTTTTTTTTCACACAGAGAGTGATGAATCTGTGGAATTCTCTGCCACAGAAGGTAGTTGAGGCCAGTTCATTGGCTATATTTAAGAGGGAGTTAGATGTGGCCCTTGTGGCTAAAGGGATCAGGGGGTATGGAGAGAAGGCCCTAGTGGGTGTAGGATAGTGTTAATGTATGGGGATCACTGGGCGGCACGGACTTGGAGGGCCGAAAAGGCCTGTTTCCGGCTGTAGATATATGATATGATATGATGATAAGGCAGGTACAGGATACTGAGTTGGATGATCAGCCATGATCACATTGAATGGCGGTGCGTACAGGCTCGAAGGGCCGAATGGCCTACTCCTGCACCTATTGTCTATGTTTCTATGTTTCCATAAAATCACAAATTGCTGGAGTATCTCAGCTGATCAGGCAGCATCACCAGAGGACATTGATAGGTAAACTTTTGGGTCGGGACCTGGAATCAAGAGAGTTTTATTGTCATGTACAGTATACCGGTAAAAGAATAATGAAATTCTTACTCTTTAGTCAGAGGGTGGTGAATCTGTGGAATTCATTGCCACAGAAGGCTTCGGCCCACCAAGTCCGCATTCGAACCGCAGGAGATGCAACACCTGTCCCTATACTTCCTCCCTCGTCTCTATCCAGGGACCCCGACAGTCCTTTCAGGTTAGGCAGAGGTTCACTTGCACCTCCTCCAACCTCATCCATTCAGATCCATTGTTCAAGGTGTGGATTCTTATACATCAGCAAGACCAAACGCAGACTGGGCGATCGTTTCGCTGAACACCTTCGCTCGGTCCGCCTGGACCTACCTGATCTCCCGGTTGCCAAACACTTTAATTCCCTTCCCATTCCCGCATTGACCTTTGTGTCCTAGGCCTCCTCCATTGTCACAGTGAGGCTAAACGCAATTTAGAGGAACAGCACCTCATATTTCGCTTGGGCAGCTTACAGACCAGTGGTATGAATATTGATTTCTCTAACTTCAAGTAACCCCGGCATTCCCTCTCTCCCCATCCCTCCCCCCATCCAAGTCGCACCAGCTTCTCGTTCTCACCCAACAAACAGCTAACAATGTGCAGGAAGGAACTGCAGATGCTGGTTTAAACTGAACTCGAGGATAGACACAAAAAGCTGGAGTAACTCAGCGGGACAGGCAGCATCTCTGGAGAGAAGGAATGGGTGACGTTCTGGGTCGAGACCCTTCTTCTGACTGGTTAGGGATAAGGGATACAAGAAATATAGACAATGACGTAGAGTGATAAAGAACAATGAATGAAAGATGTGCAAAAAAGTAACGATGATAAAGGAAACAGGCCTTTGTTAGCTGTTGGGTGAGAACGAGAAGCTGGTGCGACTTGGGTGGGGGAGGGGATGGAGAGAGAGGGGAAGCCGGGGCTAAATAGCTAACAATGGCCTATTCCTTTATCATCATTACTTTCATTCATTTGTTCCATATCTCTCCACATCACCGTCTATACCTCTCCTTTCCCTTTCCCCTGGCTCTCTGGCTGAAGAAGGGTCTCGACCTGAAATGTCACCCATTCCGTCTCTCCAGAGATGCTGCCTGTCCCGCTGAGTTACTAGAGCAATTTGTGTCTGTTTCCAATATCGGCAGTTGCTTGTGTGTACAGATCATAGACGTTAAGGCTGGGAATTCCACAGAGATACACCTTAATAAACGGAGGATGTATGTAGCAATGGCAGATCAATGGAAATCAGTAATGTTTAAAATGCCAGAAAGATTTATCCTTGTGTGTATAGAAAGTGCCTCTAACATGATAAAACATCCCAAGGTCCTTCTCAGCAACATAACAATCATTTTTACATTGGTAAATAAACAAAGACTGGCTCTGCTATGTTACTGGGCTATTAATATGGAACATGGACAATGGTCTAGAGACCAGAGTTCATATCCCATCAAGGCCGATGACAAATATAAATTCAGTTAATTAAAGTTGGTTAATTAAAAGGTCTGGAATTCTCTAGGCCTAAGACAACAATGGTTAGAGAGAGGGAACAGAAACATAATTGTGCAGCACGGTGGCGCAGCGGTAGAGTTGCTGCCTTACAGCGAATGCAGCGCCGGAGACTCAGGTTTGATCCTGACTACGGACGCCGTCTGTACGGAGTTTGTACGTTCTCCCCGTGACCTGCGTGAGTTTTCTCCGAGATCTTCGGTTTCCTCCCACACTCCAAAGACGCACAGGTTTGTAGGTTAATTGACTTGGTAAATGTAAAAAAAAAAAAAAAATTGTCCCTGGTGTGTGTAGGATAGTGTTAATGTGCGGGGATCGCTGGGCAGCGCGGACTCGGTGGGCCGAAGGGCCTGTTTCCGCGCTGTATCTCTAAAAATCTAAAATAATTCTAAGGTAGGATAGAAGGAATGGGTGACGTCTCAGGTCTGAAGGGTCCGAAATGTCACACATTCCTTCCATCCAGAGACGCTGCCTGTCCCACTGAGTTACTCCAGCTTTTTGCATCTGTACTTTAGACAATAGACAATAGGTGCAGGAGGAGACCATTCAGCCCTTCGAGCCAGCACCGTCATTCAATGTGATCATGGCTGATCATTCTCAATCAGTACTCCGTTCCTGCCTTCTCCCCATACCCCCTGACTCCACTATCCTTAAGAGCTCTATCTAGCTCTCTCTTGAATGCATTCAGAGAATTGCCCCCCACTGCCTTCTGAGGCAGAGAATTCCACAGATCTACAACTCTCTGACTGAAAAAGTTTTTCCTCATCTCAGTTCTAAATGGCCTACCCCTTATTCTTAAACTGTGGCCCCTGGTTCTGGACTCCCCCAACATTGGGAACATGTTTCCTGCCTCTAATGTGTCCAACCCCTTAATAATATTATACGTTTCGATAAGATCCCCTCTCATCCTTCTAAATTCCAGTGTATACAAGCCTAGTCGCTCCAGTCTTTCAACATATGACAGTCCCGCCATTCCGGGAATTAACCTAGTAAACCTACGCTGCACGCCCTCAATAGCAAGAATATCCTTCCTCAAATTTGGAGACCAAAACTGCACACAGTACTCCAGGTGAGGTCTCACTAGGGCCCTGTACAACTGCAGAAGGACCTCTTTGCTCCTATACTCAACTCCTCAACTGTTCTATGTTCTATGAATAATTGCAAGCCTTGAGAAAGAGGGATAGCATGAAACGCGTGAGTGTGTGATTGATGGCCGGTGTGGACTCGGTGGGCCGAAGGGCCTGTTTTAATGCTGCATCTCTAAAATCTGTATCATCGGAAAAGTGATTTGGATACCAAGATGGTGGATCTGTTTTGGAGCCTTTGTCTGCCAGCAACCAGGCAATCGTTAGGCCAATTCTGCAAGGGGTAAAGACACGGTGAGTCAGGCTAAAGCCAGCTCAATACTTCAGTGTCGGAGTGCAGGTGATTGAAAAAACGGAAGCCATTCTAAATATAAACGTTACAATTCCTCGGACAATTTGGCATGCGCGTCACGAGCTGAGGAGAGAGAGAGAGCTTCCAACACAAGGCAGCTGTGGTCATCGAAGAGCAGAACAAAACGTAGACCTATTTATGTCTCAATAAAATATAGAACGTAATAGACTCTGTAAACGAGACAGGGCTTCAGAGAAGATTATGTGATGACAGCTCAGGTCACCTGATCTCCCTCATGTTCCGCTGTCTGCAGGTTAGTTGGTCAAGTCCAACGTCACCCATTTAATCTTGTTTTTGTTTTAGAGATGCAGGCCCTTCGGCCCAACGGTCTATGCCGACCATCGATCGCCCGTTCACACTTACTGTGATATCCCACTTTCCCAAGAACACAAGAACACAAGAAAATAGGAGCAGGAGTAGGCCAACCGGCCCCTCGAGCCCACTCCGCCATTCAATACGATCATGGCTGATCCTACCCCAACCCTCTTCCCACTATCGCCCTTACTCCCACCCAAAAGAACCGTGTGATCTCCTGGGAGAGGCGAAAAACCGGATAAAAACCCAGGCCAATTTGGGAAAAAAATCCGGGGAAAAAATCCCATCCACTCCCTGCACACCAGGGGCCAATTTACAGTGGAGCAATTAGTCTACAAACCCACACGTCTTTGGGGTGTGGGAGGAACGGTTTGCACCCGTGGCAAACCCACGCAGTCACAGGGAGCACTTGCAAACTCCACACAGACAGCACCCGAGGTCAGGATCGGACGTGGGTGTGTGGCGCTGGCTGTGAGGATTTGATTATTTTCGAAGGATTTGTTTGGCGAGGACAAACGAAAGCAGTCAGAATTTGCTTTTTGGACTTCTGTCGGAAGGCAGAGACTCTCTTTGTTGAAAGAGTCCTCTAATTGGGGAGGATTTGTTCGTGTTTTCTGAAAGTCGTAGGAGCGGCAGTGGCTGGCGGAAGGCCAAGTTGCACTTGAACTGGTGGGAGCTGAGTCTAGAGCGGTGTTTGTGGTCTGTAGCATCGGAAAGCTCCCTCCCACACCGACTTTGCCCGGTCCAGGTGTGCCGGGTAAGTACGGCAACAGTGCATTGGATTTTCGTTGAAGCCGGGAGGGCGACCGAGACCTGGGGAAGAAGCCTCCGGAAGCTCCATTTTCTACGACGGGAGGATTGGCACGGACTTTTCCCTATCTTATCAGGAGGAGACTGCTTTCTGGTGCTTTGCCAGGAAAGCCTTCACGACTTTAAACTGCTGCAAATGCGTGGAGGTGCAGCAACAGCAGAAAGACTGCTTTGACTTACAAAAAACGGAGACGTTTTGTTTTGCTCCACGCCCTAAAGATGGCGGCCCCCAAGAATTATGCAGCTGCCGTACAGTCGGCAGTCTCCGTGACTAAGGGCCATGAGTTGTTGGGGCGTATACATGGGGTGAAAGTGACCTTGCAGGGCAACATTACCTTCAAGGCTGTGCTAACCGCGCTGGGGGAGACTGTTGGCAAGAAGGCCATAATGGCAGGCGCGGTGGTCAGTGGGAAGGCTGTTGTCATCCTAAAGACTGAGCAGTCGGTGGCTACCGCATTGGAAAGGGGGATCACGGTGGCTGGGATTTACATGGCGGTGGACCCATGGGGACGGCCCGTGCTGCCGGTCATGCTGTCCAACGTTCCCCCTTATGTTCCGGACGCGCTCCTGCTCCCACATGTAACTAAGCTGGGGGAGGTGCGGTCTGGGCCCACCAAACTGTTGCATAGGTTGGATGATCCCGAAATGCAGCATGTATTAACGTTCAATCGCCGTGTGTACATACAGCTAGCACAGGGGATTGATATGGAGGGGTGTTTTGAGGTTGAATGGGAAGGATTCTGCTATCGCGTGTTTTGGAACACGGGCCAAGCACGCTGCCATGCATGCAAAGAGGTGGGGCATTTCCGCAGGAATTGTCCCAAGCACCAGGCTGCCAGCTCCACCAAGGTGGCCCAGAAAGGCAGTGCTGGCCCATCTGGGGCTGCTGGTTCTACCACGGTGGCCCGTGATGACTTTGTTCCCTTGCCCCCATCCTCCATTCCCCCACCACCCCCATGTCCCGTACCTGTGGCGGGGGATGCCGGTGCAGGGTGGGGGGTGGATGAGGGGCGCTGGGAGAGACAGAACAGTAAGAAAGCTAAAAGGAAGAAGAAGAACGTTCAAGCGGGACGCCAGGCAGAAGGTCACCTTAATGAGGGTCCCCCGGCAGTAGATATTATCGAGCTCGCCTCTGAGCCTGAGGGTCTGAGGGCTGGAGAGGATGAGCAGGTAGATGGCGGGGCGGAGGAACAGGCTTCAGCAATGGAGCTGACTGTACCACCGCACGCTAGTGGTTATAAGAGGAGGAGGCACGGGTCCTCTGACACGGAGAACGGCCCTGAAGGTCAGGGGCGACCTGAAGGGAGGTGTTTCTCCCCTGTTGAGGCAGAGTACCCAGTACACGCTTCCTGTGGGCAGGAGGATGCCTCTGTAGTGCAGGGACCACCTGAGAGTGGTGACACACTACCCGAGGGGGCTGTTCCCCCAGGGATTGCGTCCGCTGGCTTAGAGGGTGACCAGGGGAAGATTGATGGGGGGGACTTGAGTGTGGGGGTGGGTCCCCAGCCCATGCTCCCCATTGAGGGTACGAGTCCTATTGAGGGGTGTGCTGCCCCATCGGCTGAGGGAGCAGGGGAGACTCCGGGAACATCGCCCCCTGAGGGCCAGAGCGAGGTGGTTCCCCTGGTGGTGGGGGACGGGGACTCTCTGGGTGACGGTGCTGGGCCGGGTGCCCTGGGTGCGAAGGAGGACATGGTCGTTTCGGATCGTGTCCTTCGGTCGGACTCCAGACGTACCCTCTCACTGCCCGCCCCGGAGACTTCCTCCAACATCACTGCCCCCAATCCGGTTACAGAGGGCGGTGGGGGTGTGCAGGAGCCTGGCCATTTACCAGGCAGCTTGCCACAGTTAGAGGTACCGGTACCTGCCCCCGTCACTGATCCTGGGGGTGGGATGGTGACGGAGGAGGGACCGGGTGATGTGGCCGACCCGCCCACCTCACAGGGAGGGGTGAGCGAGGCGGCTGGGAGTCAGAACTATCCAGACTCGGGCTCAGACATTGAGTGGGAGGAGGAGGGGGACGTGGAGTCCAGCGACAGTGAGTTGATGGACTGTCCCACCCGCAGCCCCGTGTCTCGGCTTGTTGATATCTGGGAACTCCGGAAGTTTCTGAAGGACAGCAGAGGGAAGAGGAATAAGGCAGATCTGGCTGTCGACCTCTGGTCAGACCTGACGGTACCCTTGCAGTCCATTTATGCCATCCTTCAGGAGGAGGGGAACATGGCAGGTTTATTGAAAAATGAGCGGCGCCAGCTCCAAGAGCTTTTTAAGTCCCTAAAGAAAGGGCAGAGAGCTCGGGGAGGCTCCATTCCGTCACGGGGGGCTGGTAAAAGTTCTAGTGCGCTTTCAAAATGAAGCTCACTATAGCCAGCCTGAATATTAATGGGGCCAGGGAGTCTCTCCGTAGGTTTCACCATCTCTCGGTGCTGAGGGACGGGAGGTACGCGGTGAGCTTCCTGCAGGAAACACACACTGTGGCTAGTGACGAGCCCACCTGGCTCCTGGAGTGGGAAGGGGGGGTCTACATGAGCCATCTCACCTCCATTTCGAGTGGAGTGGCCTTCCTGTTGGCCCCATCTTTCCAGCCGGAGATTGTCAAGGTGCAGGACATTGTACCAGGCCGGTTGTTGTATCTGGCCGTGCGCCTGGATGGCGTGCCATTACATTTTATTAATGTGTACGCCCCCAAGAGCGGTGCTATGCAGACGCGGTTAACACAAGAAGTGACCGCGCTGTTGAACACCATCGATCGGGGGGAGTGTGTTTTCCTGGGGGGTGATTTTAATTGTACCCTTGAGGCGAGAGATCGCTCTGGCATTCAGCGCGATCCGGCAGCGGTCAAGACATTAAGGGAGTTGGTGGATTCTTTTGAGCTAGTAGATGCTTGGAGGAATTTCCATCCCAACTCCGGCGCCTTCTCATACAGGTTTAAGGGGGGTGGTTCCCGTATTGACCGTGTATATGTGTCTAAGGCTTATGTGTCCTGTGTCTCGGCAGCCTCCATGCGGTTGGAGCCGTGCTCGGACCACTGCCTGGTGCGAGTGGACTTTATCCCGACGCGCACAAGGGCAGGGTCCGCGTACTGGCACTTCAACAACCGGCTGCTGGAGGAGCGCCGGTTCCGGGACTCATTCAAGCAGTTCTGGGCGGAGTGGAGGGAAAGGCAGGGGCGTTTCCCTTCCCTAAGGCAGTGGTGGGATGTAGGGAAGGCTTACGTCCGTCTGTTTTGCCAGGACTACACGAGGGGGTCGACCAAGGGGCGGGACTCCGAGATCGGACGGCTTGAGAGAGAGTTGCTCGACTCAGAGTCTCGCCTGGGTCAGACGGAGGGGGAATCGTGTGAGTGGGAGGAGTACCAGGAGAAGAAAGGGGCACTGAGGGACTTGCAGCTGAGGAGGTCCCGGGGCGCGTATGTGAGGTCGCGAGTCCAGATGTTGCACGATCTGGACCGCGCCTCCCCCTTTTTCTTCTCCCTGGAAAAGTGCCGAGGTGCCCGCAGGCAGTTTGTCGAGTTGCTTGCGGACGATGGCTCCTCCATCACGGATCCGGAGAGGATCGGTGCCTCAGTTTGGTCGTTCTATGACACTCTGTTCTCCGAGGAAACATCTAGTGGGGAGGCACAAGGGGTGCTGTGGGAGGGCTTACCCGTAGTGTGCAGGGAGGTGGCTGAGCGCCTCGATGATCCCCTAACTCTGGAGGAGTTGACTGGTGCCCTGCACCAGCTCAGTAGGGGCAAGTCTCCGGGGCTGGATGGGCTGACTGTGGAGTTTCTTCGAGCCTTCTGGGGTGTCCTGGGGGGCGACTATGTGAAGGTGTTGGGGGAGAGCCTGGCGACCGGGGAGATGCCCTTCTCATGGCGCAGGGCAGTCGTCGTCCTGCTACCCAAGAAGGGCGATCTCCGCCTCTTGAAGAACTGGCGCCCGGTCTCTCTTCTCAGTACGGGTTACAAAGTCTTTGCACGGGCATTGGCCAATCGCCTGGGGCCCATGCTGTCCCATGTGATCCACCCTGACCAGTCCTACACAGTCCCGGGCCGGTCCATCCAGGACAATATCCATCTGGTCCGGGACCTGATCCATCTGTGCCAGAGGGCTGGTCAGTCCGTTGCCTTTCTCTCCCTTGACCAGGAGAAAGCGTTTGACCGGGTGGGACACAACTACCTTCTCGGGACTCTGCGGGCGTTTGGATTCGGACCCCATTTTGTGGCCCGGGTCCGGCTCCTATACGCTGCCGCAGAGTGCCTGGTCAAGGTCAATGGCTCTTTGTTGGCTCCCATTCACTTTGGAAGGGGGGTTCGTCAGGGATGCCCCATGTCCGGCCAGCTTTATTCCCTCTGTGTGGAGCCATTCCTGTGCCTCCTACGGAGGCGGCTGGCAGGTTTAGATTTGCCGGGGCCGGGGGTGGAGGTGGTTCTCTCGGCCTACGCCGACGATGTGTTACTAATGTTCACCGACCCGGTTGACCTGCGGAGGATGCGTGAGTGCCAGCGGGTGTTCTCAGCCGCATCCTCCGCCAGGATCAACTGGGGGAAGTGTGCTGGGCTCTTGGTGGGTCAGTGGCAGGTAGACTCCCTGCCGGAGGAGATGGCAGTTTTTGCGTGGAGCACCACGCACCTCCTCTATCTGGGGATCTACCTGAGTCCCACTGAGGGGGCTTGGCAGGCGAATTGGCAGGAGTTGGAGGCGAAGGTGGTCGCCCGTGTGGGGCGCTGGTCAGGCCTCCTTGGTGTGTTATCATATCGGGGTAGGGCTTTGGTCATAAACCAGCTGGTGGCCTCTCTGCTGTGGTACCGGCTGGCCACTCTGGTCCCGTCCTCTCGTTTCATCGCCATGATACAGAGGAGGTTAGTTAACTTCTTCTGGGGTGAGAGGAACCACTGGGTCTCTGCTGGGGTTCTGAGTCTCCCGTTGGAGGAGGGCGGTCAGGCGCTGGTCTGCGTCCGCACTCAGGTGGCAGCCCTCCGACTCAGGACCTTGCGGAGGTACGTGTACTCCGAGTGCCCTCCCAGATGGCACTCGCTGGCCACGTACTTTTTCTGCCAGGGGCGCTGCCTCCAGGAGGGATCACGGCTCCCGGTAGCGGGCATGAGTCAGCGCGCTAGGCGGGAGTTGCCTGGTTTTTACCGTGATCTCCTGAGAGCCAGGAATTTGGTCACCTTCAGCCAGGGCGCTGCTCCTCAGGGGGAGGGGGGTGCTGTGGTTGTGAGGGGGGCCGGTCCTCACCCTGTCACGGTGGGTGTCGAGGAGAGGCGTGTGCGTGGAGCGATTCCGACTGGGCTTACCCCCGCTCCGTCGGAATTGCTCATTGGGCCCACGGCACGGGTCCCTTCCCGAGAGCCGGCCCCACACAATATGAGCCGCCTTTCCCAGATGCCCAGCGTGCCGTTCCGTGACGCGGAGAGGCGCGTTTTGTACAGGCTGCTCCTGCACACTCTCCACTTCCTCGCTCTCGTCTTCCGTCCGGACACGCCCTGGCGGTCCGTGTTACCACCTGACGGCGGGAGCGGTCCCCAGTGGAGGTCTCTCTATAAGGGGGTCCTCCCGCTTTACATCGGGGACCTGGGGTGGAGAGTGTTGCATAAGGCTATAGCCTGTAACAGGTACTTGAGCCGGTTCACGGTCTCGTCTGCCGCCTGTCGCTTCTGCGGCGAGGAGGAGACCGTGTACCATTTGTATACAGAGTGCGTGAGGTTACAGCCCCTGTTCCAGTATCTGAAGGGGCTGCTCCTCAAGTTCTGGCTCCATTTTAGCCCTACGCTTTTAATTTTTGGGCACCCGGTACAGAGGGGGGAGGGTCAGGAGGGAGGAGGGGGTCTCCCTGTCGGTCTGCTCCTGGGCCTGGCCAAGATGGCCATCCGCGGGTCCAGGCAGCGGGCAGTCGACGGCCTCACAGAAGTTGGCTGCCTACCCCTGTTCCGGGCTTACGTCCGTGCCCGCGTGTCCCTGGAGAGGGAACACGCGGTGTCCACGGGGACTCTGGAGGCCTTCCGGGAACGCTGGTCGCCGCGGGGGGTTGAATGTATTGTTGACAGAGATGGCGGGAATTTAATGTGATAATTGTTTAATTTGTAAACTGCCGATACAGGCGGCTTTTGTTTGATCACATTTTGCTTAGTATGTTTGTATGTTTTTCTTTGGAATAAAACTTTTATATATTTAAAAAAAAAAAAAAAAAAAGGTCAGAATTGAACCCGGGTCTCTGGCGCTGTGAGGCAGCAACTCTACTCCTTGTGCCATCATGTTGCCCTTTTAATTAAGAGATCATTGATTGAATTAAATGAAAAATACAGCATCAGTCACCCGTTCACAATAGTTCTGTGTTATCTCTCTTTCGCATCTACACCTTACACACTAGGGGCAATTTACAGAGTCCAATTAACCTACAAACAAGTACGTTTTGGTGATGTGGGAGGAAACCGGAGCACCCGGAGGCTGGACGAACTTGGATTGTTTTCTCCAGAACATCGGAGGTTGAGGGGAGACCTGATAGAAGCAGAGAAAGTATGGGAGGCATAGTTATGGGAGACAGTCAGAACCTTCATCCCTTGGTGGGAATGTCAAAGACCAGAGGGCGTAGCTTTAAGGTGAATGGGATAGGATTAAAGTAGTTAGGATTAAAGGGGCAAGTGTTTTACACAGAGGGTGGTGGGTGCCTGGAACGCACTGCCAGGAGTGGTGGTGGAGGCAGACACCTTTTAAGAGACTTTCAGATAGACACGTGGATATGCAGGGAATGGGGAGGTTTGGATAATGAGCAGGCTGAGGAGATTAGATTTAGATTTAGAGATACAGCGCGGAAACAGGCCCTTCGGCCCACCGGGTCCGCGCCGCCCAGCGATCCCCGCACATTAACACTATCCTACACACACTAGGAACAATTTCTACATTTTACCCAGCCAGTTAACCTACATACCTGTACGCCTTTGGAGTGTGGGAGGAAACCGAAGATCTCGGAGAAAACCCACGCAGGTCACGGGGAGAGCGTACAAACTCCGTACAGACGGCGCCCGTAGTCAGGATCGAACCTGAGTCTCCGGCGCTGCATTCGCTGTAAGGCAGCAACTCTACCGCTGCGCCACCGTGCCGCCCATCTGAAGGAGGGTTCTGACTCGAAACTTCACCTATCCGTGTTCTCCGGAGATGCTGCCTGACTCACTGATTTACTGCCTCACTGTGTGTCTTTTTTAGTTGATCTTGGCACTATGTTCGGCACGGATATTGTGGGCCGAAGGGCCTGATCCTGTATTCCTGTCCACTCCCCAGCCCTCCTCTGACTCCAACCCCCACCCTAGTCTTGTCTTCGCCATTCTCCTCTGGCCTCCCCCTTTCCGATACAGAACAGTCTGCCCTCAACAGAGGCCGCAGCTTTGTTCCCCTCCACTCCCAACTCAACGAGTTCCGGGTCCGCCACGACGGAGAGCTTTTCTTCCATCGCTTCTGCCTTTGTGCCTTTTTCAATGGGTAAGGGTCATCACCACCCAGTGATGACCCCATCTCCCATCTCCACCAGTCCCCTCTCCCCAGAACACCCTTCTACCCTCTTTTCATTTCTAACTGCCAGCGTGACATCAATAGACAACAGACAATAGACGCAGGAGGAGTCCATTCGGCCCTTCAAGCCAGCACCGCCATTCAATGTGATCATGGCTGATCATTCTCAATCAGTACCCCGTTCCTGCCTTCTCCCCAAACCCCCTGACTCCGCTATCCTTAAGAGCTCTATCTAGCTCACTCTTGAATGCATTCAGAGAATTGGCCACCACTGCCTTCTGAGGCAGAGAATTCCACAGATTCACAACTCTCTGACTGAAAAAGTTTTTCCTCATCTCAGTTCTAAATGGCCTACCCCTTATTCTTAAACTGTGGCTTAAACATCAACCGTCTCATCTTTTCAACGCCCCCTTTACCTACTCTAATCTCAGCAGTCTGAAGAAGTGTCTCGACCCAAAACGTCACCCATTCCTTCTCTCCTGAGATGCTGCCTGTCCCGCTGAGTTACTCCAGAATGTTGTGTTTTATCTTCGGTTAAAAACCAGCATCTGCAGTTCCTTCCTACACTGTCCAGTTCCATGTCGCCCTGCTATTTTCCTGCATTCGCTTGTATCGCCCAGTCTCACAAAGACATGGAGAGTGAGAGTCCAGAGTTTTATTTTCATGTGTACCGAGGCTAGGGTCACCAACTGTCCCGTATTAGCCGGGACTTCCCGTATTTTGGGCTATATTAGTTTGTCCCGTACGGGACCGCCCTTGTCCCGTATTAGTAGGGTTGCCAACTTCCTCACTCCCAAATAAGGGACAAAGGGTGACGTCACCGCCCCGCGCCCCACGTGACCTCACCTAGCCAGCGGCCACGTGCTCCCGCTCCACCAATGGCGGCCGCCCGGGCCGGGTGAGGTCACGCGGGGCGCGGGGGCGGTGACGTCACCCTTTGTCCCATATTTGGGAGTGAGGAAGTTGGCAACCCTAGTAATTGGTGGTGCAGAAGCTAGTGAGGCTGGTGGTAGAGATGGAGATAATTGGACCAATTTGTTCCCACGTCAGCAAAGTAGGAGCCCAGGGAACAGATTGGCCGCATCCCAGCTGGAGAACACCTTGCGGCTAGTACAACCGGAAAAACCCGAATTTGGGAGTGAGGAAGTTGGCAACCCTAAAAGGCAGCACAAAGACTGGAGTTAGAAGGATGAGAGGGGATCTTATCGAAACATATAAGATTATTAAGGGGTTGGACACGTTAGAGGCAGGAAACATGTTTGCAATGTTGGGGGAGTCCAGAACCAGTTTAAGAATAAGGGGTAGGCTATTTAGAACGGAGATGAGGAAAACTTTTTCAGTCGGAGAGTTGTAAATTTGTGGAATTCACTGCCTCAGAAGGCAGTGGAGGCCAATTCTCTGAATGCATTCAAGAGAGAGCTAGATAGAGCTCTTAAGGATAGCGGAGTCAGGGGGTATGGGGAGAAGGCAGGAACGGGGTACTGACTGAAAATGATCACATTGAATGGTGGTGTTGACTCGAAGGGCCGAATGACCTATTCCTGCACCTATTGTCTATTGACCCGCTGAGTTACTCCAGCGCTCTGTGAAACGGCACCTATCCATGTTCTCCACAGATGCTGCCTGACCCGCTGTGTCTTTTTTAGTCAGTATGAAATTTGGGATTAGTGAGATTATGTCCTAAGTGATTAAAATCAAGGCAAATTGATGGTAAAATAAGTTGCATTTAAAAAAAAAAAATACTTAATGAGTTTCATGTCAAATTGTGATAATGTCCCTGTATCTGTCAAGTGGTTTAATTTAAATGAGCTTATTGCTAACATGTAAATTGGGAAAAATTCACTCCCCAGCCACTGATAAAATAATTCCAGAGTTTCTGTGATAGAAGTAGGATTAAACTACTGCTACAACATGCAATAGAAAAGGAACTGCAGATGCTGGTTTATACCAAAGATGAACACAAAGTGCTGGAGTAATCCCTGCCTCCACAAAAAATGGGTCAACCAGCCCCACAGTTCACATCCATGGGATCAAACCATCCCGGGTCAACAATCTGCCTATCAGGGAAACTTTGGGGAAGAGCTGCAGACGCTGGTTTAAATCGAAGGTAGACACAAAGCATCGGAGTAACTCAGCGGGACAGGCAGCATCTCTGGAGAGAAGGAATGGATGACGTTTTGGATCGAGACCCTTCTTCAGACTTCCTGTCTAAAGAAGGGTTTGGACCCGAAACGTCACCTATCCATGTTCTCCAGAAATGCTGCCTGACCCGCTGAGTTACTCCAGCACTCTGTGAAACGTCACCTATCCATGTTCTCCACAGATGCTGCCTGACCCGCTGAGTTACTCCAGCACTCTGTGAAACGTCACCTATCCATGTTCTCCACAGATGCTGCCTGACCCGCTGAGTTACTCCAGCACTCTGTGTCTATGTTTGGAACAATACTGTTGCTTTTGATGTGCGAGCTATTCAGTTGTAACCGTGTTTGTTCAATAAATGCACCCTTCCCTAAGAGCCAAATAAAAATATACTATTAAACCACTCGTCCTTTGTTTGTAGGTGCATCCAATTTCAGGATATAAGTATCACTGGCAGGATTGACATTTATAGCTCACTGATTAATTTGAGACCGCAGTGAGTTTGTCTATCGCATTGATGTGAGACTGGGAATTCCTTACCTGGGTAACAATAGCAAATTTCCTAGCCCTGATGGACATTGTTTAGAGATACAGCAAACAGGCCATTCAGCCCACTGGGTCCACGCCGACCATCGATCACCCATTCACACGAGTTCTTTGTGTACGAAGGAACTGCAGATCATAAGGTCATAAGTGATAGGAGCAGAATCAGGCCATTCAGTCAAGTCTACTCCGCCATTCAATCATGGCTGATCTATCTCTCCCTCCTAACCCCATTCTCCTGCCTTCTCCCCATAACCCCTGACACCCGCACTAATCAAGAATCTATCTATCTCTGCCTTAAATATATCCACTGACTTGGCCTCCACAGCCTTCTGTGGCAAAGAATTCCACAGATTAACCACACTCTGACTGAAGAAATTTCACCTCATCTCCTTCCTAAAAGAACATCTTTTAATTCTGAGGCTGTGATGCTGGTATATACCTAGGATAGATACAAAATGCTCGAGTAACTCAGCGGGTCAGGCAGCATCTCTGTAGAACATGGATAGGTGACGTTTCACAGAGTGCTGGAGTAACTCAGCGGGTCAGGCAGCATCTCTGGAGAACATGGATAGGTTCAGTTCAGTCTAGTTTGTTGTCACGTGTACCGAGGTACAGTGAAAAGCTTTTGTTGCGTGCTAACCGGTCAGCAGAAAGGCTATACATGATTACAATCAAACTGTCCACCGTGTACAGATACAGGATGAAGGGAATAACGTGAATAACGTTAAGTGCAAGGTGATGTTTCAGGTCAGAACCCTCTAGTTTGAGAAAGGGTTCTGACTCAAAACGTCACTTATTCTTTTCATCCAGAATGTTGCCTGGATTCAGGTGTATTAGTTACAGGGAGAGGTTGGACAGACTTGAATTGGAACCTTCTTTGGAACGCCAAAGGTTTAGAGGAGATCTGATAGAACCTGATAAAATGATGAGAGGCATAGATCGGGTAGACCAGCTCAGTATGCCAACTTGCCAGCATGGACTAGCTGGGCCGAAGGGCCTGTTTCCATGCCGTACAGCTCCATGACACTTGGCGAGAGGTAGACTATCTCATGTCGCCCGTATCTGAGGAAGGATGTGCTGGCCCTGGAGAGGGTCCAGGGGAGGTTTACAAGAACGATCCCAGGAATGAGTGGGTTAACATATGATGAATGTTTGTCGGCACTGGGCCTGTACTCGCTGGAGTTTAGAAGGATGAGGGGGGACCTCATTGAAACTTACTGAACAGTGACAGGACTGGATAGAGTGGATGTGGAGAGGATGTTTCCACTAGTGGGAGAGTCTAGGACCAGAGGTCACAGCCTCAGAATTAAAGGACGTTCCTTTAGGAAGGAGATGAGGAGGAATTTCTTTAGTCAGAGGGTGGTGAATCTGTGAGATTCATTGCCACAGACTGCTGTGGAGACCAAGTCAGTGGATACTTTTAAGTCAGAGATACTGTAGACAGATTCTTGATTAGTGCGGGTGTCAGGGGTTATGGGGAGAAGGCAGGAGAACGGGGTTAGGAGGGAGAGATAGATCAGCCGTGATTGAATGGCGGAGTTGACGTAATGGGTCGAATGGTCTAATTCTGCTCCTGTGACCTATGAACTTATGAACTCGACAGATTCTGCCTGACCCGCTGGGTTCCTCCAGCACTTTGCGTTTTGCGCTAGGCTCCAGCGCCTGCAGTTCCTTGCGTGCTGGTTAACTCTTTGTCTGCTTTAGCCCACAGAGACACCTGGATGTTTTGGACGAGAAACTTGAATAAATTATGAATGGGGGCGATGATGATGATGATGACGAAGGCACATCAAACGCAGAGGATGAGAGTCAACGTTGGCAGGACTGTTAGCCGCCTGGTTCTGGTGGCCATGTGGACCTTGTCATTGTTAGGAGGCCTGGCCCAGCCTCACATCTGCCCCAAGGGCTGCTCCTGCAGCAACCAGTTCAGCAAGGTGATCTGCACGCGCTTCGAGCTGCGCGAGGTCCCCAGCGATATCTCCACCAACACCCGCTACCTGAACCTGCAGGAGAACGTCATCCAGGTGATCAAGGCGGACACCTTCAAGCAGCTGAGACACCTGGAGATCCTGCAGCTCAGTAAGAACCTGATCCGCCAGGTGGAGGTGGGAGCCTTCAACGGCCTCACCAGCCTCAACACCCTGGAGCTGTTCGACAACCGCCTCACCACCGTGCCCAGCGGAGCGTTCGAGTACCTGTCCAAGCTGAGGGAGCTGTGGCTGAGGAACAACCCCATCGAGAGCATCCCCTCGTACGCCTTCAACCGCGTGCCCTCCCTCCGGCGGCTGGACCTGGGCGAGCTGAAGAAGCTGGTGTATATCTCGGACGCTGCCTTCGAGGGCTTGGTCAACCTGAGGTACCTGAACCTGGGCATGTGCAACCTGGCAGAGATCCCCAACCTGACGCCCTTGCTGAGGCTGGAGGAGCTGGAGCTGTCGGGCAACAGACTGGAGGTGATCCAGCCGGGCTCCTTCCAGGGTCTGACCAGCCTGCGCAAGCTGTGGCTGATGCACGCCCAGGTGCAGCTGATCGAACGCAACGCCTTCGACGACCTGCAGTCCCTGGAGGAGCTGAACCTGTCTCACAACAACCTGACGTCGCTGCCTCACGACCTGTTCACCCCGCTGCACCGCCTGGAGAGAGTCCACCTCAATCACAACCCCTGGCACTGCAACTGCGACGTGCTGTGGCTGAGCTGGTGGCTGAAGGAGACGGTGCCCAGCAACACTACCTGCTGCGCCCGCTGCCACTCTCCGCCGGGCCTGAAGGCGCGCTACCTGGGCGAGCTGGACCAGAGCCACTTCACCTGCTACGCCCCGGTCATCGTGGAGCCCCCGGCCGACCTGAACGTGACCGAGGGCATGGCGGCCGAGCTGAAGTGCCGGGCGGCCACCTCCATGACCTCCGTCAACTGGATGACCCCCAACGGCACGCTGATGACGCACGGCTCGTACCGCGTGCGTATCTCCGTGCTCCACGACGGCACGCTCAACTTCACCAACGTGACGGTGCAGGACACCGGGCTGTACACCTGCCTGGTCAGCAACTCAGCGGGCAATGCCACCGCCTCGGCCACCCTCAACGTCTCTGTGGCAGAGGGCGGGCTGACCGGCGGCCTGGGCAGCGGGGCGGGCGGTGGCAGCGGTGGCTCCAACAGCTACAGCTACTTCACCACGGTGACGGTGGAGACCGTGGAGACGGTGGACGACCCGCGCTCCACCGATCGCCAGGGCGGACCCACGCCCTCGGGCTCCTCGGCCGCAGCCTACCCCCCCTCCTCGCCCTCCTCCTCGCCCTCCTCCTCCTCCACCACGCCGCAGTCGGCCTTCACTGTGGCCCTGGCCACCGAGCCGGGGGACCACGCTCTGGCCGGCCTGGACGACGTGATGAAGACCACCAAGATCATCATCGGCTGCTTCGTGGCCATCACCTTCATGGCGGCCGTCATGCTGGTGGTCTTCTACAAACTGCGCAAGCAGCACCAGCTGCACAAGCACCACGGCCAGGCACGCACGGTGGAGATCATCAACGTGGAGGACGAGCTGGCGGGATCGGCGCCTGCCGACAGCTGCCTGGCACTGCCCGCCGATCACCTCAACCACTACGCCGCCTACAAGGCCCACTACAACAACAACACCGCCACAGCCAACGCCCCACTGAACTGCACCAAAAACCCGCTCCTCAACTCCGTGCACGAGCCACTCCTCTTCAAGTCCAGCTCCAAAGAGAACGTGCAAGAGACCCAGATCTAGACTAGGGGGGGGGGGGAGGGGGGAGGGGGCTCCAGGCTGGGATGAGCCGGGCCGGGAGGAGGAGAAGGGGACATTCTATGGAAGGGTGTGTGTGGTCCTCCCTGCCCTGTTTTACCGCCCGCCTCGGTCCACGGTGGGAGAACGTCCCTCTCTCCCGCACAGGGAGAGAGAGGGAGAGAGAGGGAGAGGGAGAGAGAGTGGTGAACCGCATTTACTGAGCTGCACAAGGGGACCCTGCTCGAAGTCGGTACAAACTCTCGTCTCGGCTACCTCTTTGCAAAGGCCCGCACTGGTTACAGCTGCTCAAGACTCGGCTACCCTGCCTGAGGGTCCTGTTATGTTGTAGTGATTTTGCAGTGACCTGCGGAGCCCACGCCAACCGTTTTGCGTCGTCACCTGGGCGCCATTTCCTTGGTGAGACCGGCATCCGTTGACTGTGCCCATCAGTTCCATGTACCCAGCCTCACCTAAAGCCATTGCCTTGCCCCATCAGATCAGACCAGCACCCGGTTCCAATGTCCCATCTCTCACAGCTCCTTGGCTAGGCTGGCCACCGTTTGCAATCCTCCATCCCTCTCACTCACACGAGCAGAGAGCCAGCCATCTGCTGTGGCCATTTGGCCATTACTCTCTTTCCATCTAGTGACCATTTGCATGGATCTTGCACCGGCCCAGCTCTCCAACAATAATGCCCCATCAAACCTAGTCCCATTGCCTTACATTCCAGACAAACGATCATCCGCACTGTCCCACCGTTTCCATTTTCCCACCTCTGTTTGGAAACACCACATATATTCATCTAAAAGAGTCAACACTTGAAAAAAACCTCATCTCAAACCAACCCTGGAGTATCTAACTATCCCACCACAGCTTTAGTCATGGCCCACACTGACAATCTCCATGTATCTCACTTCAAGTAGCAAGGAAACGTAATGGTTTCTCATGAGTGCCAAGGGGACTAGGTGGAGTGGCTCAGTGCTAGACGGGCAGTCCATGTCTTGCAAGCAGCTCCAATGCAAAGTCATGAATGGACGATGTCATTGAGACAAGATGATGGGGCTGGAAGGGCCGAGGCATGCTGGAGATGTGCACATGGAACGCTTCAAAGACAATGGTGAGGAGCCCATGGAATCGTGGAGTTACTGCAAAGTGCCCCAAGGAACGACCTGTTGCTAGGATTTTAGAAGCCTTCATCTCTTTTCTCCTTCATGGTGTGTTGCTGTAGGTGCTGAAATCTGATAAAAGGTCAACCAATTCTCAAATGACACTCACACGCGCGCACACACACACACACACACACACACACACACACACACACACACACACACACACACACACCAAAGCACATGTGCACAGACACAAGGACACACACACACTCACACACACACACACACACACACACACACACACACACACACACACACACACACACCAAAGCACATGTGCACAGACACAAGGACACACACACACTCACACACACGCACACACACACCAAAGCACTTGTGCACACACACGCAGACACACGCAAGGACACACACACACAGACACTCACACACACACACTGACACACATGTGCACACACACGCACAGACACACACAAGGACGCACACACAGACACTCACATACACACACAGACATACACACAGACAATTATGCACGCAGATACACATGCACACTGACAGACAGACACACACTCACACACGCACACCTACAGACACACCTACAGACACACACACACGGACAGTCACATACACACACACGCAATCATGCACGCACAAACACACACGCACACCATCACACACACACACACGGACACTCACACACATACATGCAATCATGCATGCACAGACACACACACACACGCAATCATGCACGCACATACACACACGCACACCATCACACACACACGGACACACACATATGCAATCACACACGCACAGACACACACACACACACACCATCACACACACACACACACACACACACACACACACACACACACACACACACACAGCTGCAAGCAAGATACAAGAATGCGTTCTTGCGGTGACAAGAGAACTTAATGAAACACCAGCTCTAGAAATCTGATTGTGACAATGTATGTATGTACCTCTTGAAAGAACGGGGCATTGTGGGGAGCACGTTTTAAATTCATTATAAAGAACAAAATGGGTCAATGCATTTTTTTTAACAGGTCTCGTGCAATGGGCTCTTTCTCAAATGGTCTCAATCTGTAGATCAACGTTGAACGAATTCACCGATCGCTACGTCTCATACTAAGGTCTTTTTATTCACAACGTAAACCCCTTGGGGATGGGTGCAGCAAGTGTGCTGACTCCTGTAGTCGGCCGCAAATCATCTTGCCACCAATAGGTTGGTGCTTTACTCAATCATTTTCCATAATTTGTCCCTTTTTTGTTTTCTGAATCCTCTTTCCTCCTTCCCTGGAGGCACGATGATTCCGCTTGGAGCGGAGCCCAAAGAAATCACAGCAATCTTTTGTTTTCTGTACAACTATTATTTGGATGGAAGGAAGCATTGAGATCCTTCGAGACCAATATTAGCAACGTCAGTACGAGGACTATTGAGATGCTTTTATTTTGTGTGATTCTTCAGTATTTTTAAAGCTTGTTGTGACATATAAACATAGGAAATGTGGTTATTTTGACATTTCTGGTATTAATTTACTGTGTGTTGATCTGGGTTCTGGCGATGTATTCCGATACCCCTCACCCTCTCTCCTCACGGAAGGTCAGTTCCTCTGAACTCCAAATCGTACTCAGGTTCCTTGAAGTTACCTGGACGAAGGGCTCTCGAGATCGGGGGCTGGGGAAGAATGTAAAGAGTAGGACCTCTGCAGAGAACGTCTTTGTACCATAGCCCCCACACCCTCCCCCCGCCCCACCCTCCCCCCGGCCCCAATCTTGTCCATTGCAGCTCTGTTGGACAGCAACTAGTAAGAAGCCCACAAAATGGACCACCTGGTTGAAGCTGGAGATCCAACTGTGGGAGACAGTTCCAACCGTGAATGATAACGGAATAAAAACCCACGGTCTGCATAAATCAGCATGAGAATCACGAGGAAATTGACGTTTCCAATTATTTTATTACATTTTAGCAATAATTCCGCCCATAAATCTGAGGTACTGTCGATGGCACAGCTGGAAGGAATTCTAAATATCAGTCTTAATTGAAAGCGTTCGCCGTCTTCAAGGTAGACGAGTGGAAAAGTCAGGTACGAGACTCCGTGGAAGGTTGTATGGTCGGGCATCTCAAAGCAGCTGTAAGACTGAGGGCCACCCTCAGATCTTTGTTCCACCAACCGATGGAAAGAACGTTAGCTGAGTCTTTTGCCCCTTCGGTTAAAAAGTGACTGCCTGATTATTGTATCTTGCTTTTACCCCCACACCATCGTACCCTTTCAAAACAGAGGCTCCCTCCGAACAGAGGGGGCGGAAGATTGAGTGTGTAGTATCCTTTAACAAACTCTTGTTTTCTCTACATTTCTACTGAATGTCATACATGTCAAATTTGAGAAATTTGTACAGAACCATACAACTGTATTCTCTGAATTAAGTAAAAAAAGAAAAAAAATGTTTGTCAGTGGGACATGCTACTGATGTCCACGAACTGTTACTTTTACAATGTTATGTTGCAGATTGAAAGGGTTTTTAATTAAATTTAATACCCAAACCTTTATTGTTATTTTCCAAGAATTCCTCCCTGTGTCCTGTATTCCAAAGACAGCTCAAAATGACTTTAAACAAAACACGTGCCAAGACCAAGCTTAAAAGAAATGTATCCTAAAATACTATGATGCTACATCAACGGATATTTTTAAGTTGGAGATTGAAAGGTTCTTGATTGGTACGGGTGTCAGGGGTTATGGGGAGAAGGCAGGAGAATGGGGTTGGAAGGGAAAGATAGATCGGGCATGAATGAATGGCGGAGTAGACTTGATGGGCCGAATGGCCTAACTCTGCCCCGAGAGGTTATGAATTTATGAATTAATTTAACAAGCTAAAAGACAATGAGCAGGGCTGATTGCAATAATTATGTAAAATAATCTTCAGTGCCACATTGGTCTATGACTACGGTTGCCAACTGTCCCGTATTAGCCGGGACATCCCGTATTTTGGGCTAAATTAGTTTGTCCCGTACGGGACCGCCCTTGTCCCGTATTAGTAGCGTTGCCAACTTCCTCACTCCCAAATAAGGGACAAAGGGTGATGTCACCTTTGTCCCTTATTTGGCAGTGAGGAAGTTGGCAACCTTATTTACGACATTTATCATGAGACAGTTGTTAGTCACATACGACAGACTCCTTTGCACAGTAACATAAAATTCACAAGATCCTGGTTTAATAATCAGTAGCTGCCATTTCCATTTCATCCTCCTCCACCCCACCTCCTTGCTTGTCCCACCTTTAAGCTATACAAAGACTGTTTCCATCGCCCTTAGAAGAAGGATCCCAAGGACTAATCTGTGTAAGGTTACAGCCATCTACGATATTTGCTGTTTGCAGGGTGGAAGAGTCAGAAATGATCTCATCGAAACGTATAAAATCAGTGAGGTGCTTGACAGATTCATTTGTGCCAGGATGATTTACAAGACTGATGCCAGAAATGTCAGGTACACACATACTGGACACCATGGAACAGTACAGAAGATGGACTCAAAAAGCTGGAGTAACTCAGCGGGACAGGCAGCATCTCTGGAGAGAAGGAATGGGTGACATTTTGAGTTGAGATCTTTCTTCAGAAACGTCTGAAAATCATAAATGATGTTGGAAATTCTCAGCAGGTCAGGCAGTGTCAGAGAAGATAGAAACAGTTCATGTTTCAGGTCAATGGCATTTTGCTAAACGTTATCTAATGATCAGGTGCTGCCAGAGTTGCTGAGAGTTCCAGCACTACCTGTTTTTATTTAGTTTAGTTTAGAGATGCAGCACGGAAACAGGCCCTTCGGCCCAACGAGTCCATGCCAACTTGCGATCCTCGCACACTAACACTATCCTACACGCACCAGGGCCAATTTACACATACACCAAGCCAAATAACCTACAAACCTGAACTTCTTTGGAGTGTGGGAGGAAACTGGAGATTTCGGGGAAAACCTACATGGTTATGGGGGGGGTGAGCGTACAAACTCTGTAAGGATGGCACCCGTAGTCAGGATCGAACCCGGGTCTCTGGTGCTGTGAGGCAGCAACTCTACCGCTGCGCCACCGTGCCGCCTTAAACCACGAGGGGAAGAGAGAGGGTAGGGGAGTGGAGAACTGGAAGGTACAGGTTTAAGGTGAGAGGAGGATGATTTACTAGGAACCTGCGATATATTGGGAATGGAGGGATATGGATCACATGCAGGCAGAGGAGATTAGGTTAACGGCATCATGTTCAGCATGGACATTGTGGGCCGAAGGGCCTGTTCCTGTGCTGTTCTATGTTGAGGGGTTGGACACGTTAGAGGCAGGAAACATGTTCCCAATGTTGGGGGAGTCCAGAACCAGGGGCCACAGTTTAAGAATAAGGGGTAGGCCATTTAGAACTGAGATGAGGAAAAACTTTTTCAGTCAGAGAGTTGTGAATCTGTGGAATTCTCTGCCTCAGAAGGCAGTGGAGGCCAATTCTCTGAATGCATTCAAGAGAGAGCTAGATAGAGCTCTTAAGGATAGCGGAGTCAGGGGGTATGGGGAGAAGGCAGGAACGGGGTACTGATTCAGAATGATCAGCCATGATCACATTGAATGGCGGTGCTGGCTCGAAGGGCCGAATGGCCTCCTCCTGCACCTATTGTCTATTGAGCTTTCTAACTGCACACCCTCCTTCACTAAATTCTGCCTCCATTTCTGTTCATGGCCATTATCGGATTATTTCTCCCTCAACTTGCTAAGAAAATTATGAATTCTTACATGAATACGAAGTGATATCGTGAATAATTTAAAACGCTATTTCTTCACTATCAATAAATTATTAAATCTTTGGAATGGGTGACATTCAAATGTAATCATATCCACACCGCCAGAAAATTAACCGGAGCAGTGGCTATCATACCACAGCCTCAAAAGTGGACCAGGGACTGGGATCTCTGCAGGGAATGAGCCACTGATACCTCAAGGACTCCTCAGGTTGTACATGCCCCAGATAGAGTGGATGTGGAGAGGATGTTTCCACTAGTGGGAGAGTCTAGGACCAGAGGGCACAGCCTCAGAATTAAAGGAAGCTCCTTTAGGAAGGAGATGAGGAGGAATTTCCTCAGTCAGAGGGTGGTGAATCTGTGGAATCCATTGCCACCGAAGTTCTGTGGAGCCCAAGTCAATTGAAAATTTAAAGACAGAAATAGACAGATTCTTGATCAGTGCGGGTGTCAGGGGTTATGGGGAGAAGGCAGGAGAATGGGGTTTGGAGGGAGAGATTGATCAGCCATGATTGAATGGCGGAGTAGACTTGATGGGCCGAATGGCCTAATTCTGCTCCTGTCACTTATGAACTTATGAAAAAGGACACAAAGTGCTGGAGTAACTCAGCGGGTCAGGCAGCATCTCTGGAGAGAAGGAATGGGTGACGTTTCAGGTCGAGACTCTTCTTCAGTCTGCAGACGTCTGAAAACGTTCTTCAGTCTGAAGAAGGGTCTCGACCCGCAACGTCACCCATTCCTTCCCTCCGGAGATGTTGCCTGTCCCGCTGAGTTACTCCAGCTTTTTGTGCCTATTTGCAGGATATTTACATCCAACGAAAACAGTAATGGGATGAAAATAAAAATCGCTGGAGAGACCTAGCAGGTCTGGCAGCATTGGCAGAGAGGGATGTGGGGGCAAGTTGATGTCTTATCATCAGAAGGATAGAGGTGTAGAGCCCTCTTTGTCTTTTCTCATTTCCCACCAACTTCTGTGCAAAAAATCCTGCCCCACACATCCCCATAACACCATTAGACATAGGAGCAGAATTAGGCCATTCGGCCCATCGAGTCTGCTCCATCATTCGATCATGGCTGATTTTTTTCCCTCTCAACCCCATTCTCCTCGCTGTAACATTTCATGCCCTTACTAATTAATCTCCACTTTAAAAATACCCATCAAATTCCCAATGAATGCCACAGATTCACCACCCTCTGGCTAAAGAAATTCCTCCTATCTCCCTTCAAAAGGGAAATCCTTTAATTCTGAGGCCGTGCCCTCTGGTCCTAGACTCTCCCACTAATGGAAACATCCTCTCCACATCCAATCTAACCAGGCCTTTCATTGTAGACGCAAGAAGCTGGAGTAACTCAGTGGGACAGGCAGCATCACGGGAGAGAAGGAATGGCAATTTTCATCTCATTTAAACTTTGCCCTTCTCAGTTTAAAGCTATGACCTCTAATCTTTCTTATTTCCGTCCTATATAAAAGGTTCTGACCATCTATTCTATCTAGGGTATTTATTCACAAAATGCTGGAGTAACTCAGCAGGTCAGGCAGCATCTCGGGAGAGAAGGAATGGGCGACGTTTCGGGTCGAGACCCTTCTTCAGACTATTCTATCTATGTCTCTCGAACCTTTATATACTTCGATCAGTTTAGTTTAGTTTAGTTTAGTTTAGTTTAGAGATGGAGCGTAGAAACAGGCTCTTCGGCCCACCGAGTCCACATCGATCAACAATCATCCCATACACCTGTTCCATCCTACACACCAAGGTCAATTTACAGAAGCAGATTAACCTACAAACCTGCACATCTTTGGTGGGAGGAAACCGGAGCACCCGGAGAAAACCCACGTGGTCACGGGGAGAACGTACAAAATAGGTGCAGACAGCACCCGTAGTCAGGATGGAACCCAGGCCTCTGGCACTGTAAGGCAGCAACTCTACCGCTGCGCCACCGTGCCGCATCTAGTTTCCCCTCAGCCTCTGACATAGAAACTTAAAAACATAGAAAATAGGTGCAGGAGGAGGCCATTCTGCCCTTCGAGCCAGCACCGCCATTCATTGTGATCATGGCTGATCGTCCCCAATCAAAAACCCGTGCCTGCCTTCTCCCCATATCCCTAGCCCCTGGAGCTCTATCTAACTCTCTCTTAAATCCATCCAGTGATTTGGCCTCCACTGCCCTCTGTGGCAGAGAATTCCACAAATTCACAACTCTCTGGGTGAAAACTTTTTTTTTCTCATCTCAGTTTTAAATGCCCTCCCCTTTATTTTAAGACCATGACCTTTGGTTCTGGACTCGCCCAACATTGGGAACATTTTTCCTGCATCGAGCTTGTCCAGTCCTTTTACAATTTTATACGTTTCTATAAGACACTCCGGAGAAAAGAGCAATTTATGGTCCTGATGTCAGAGAGGAGACAGAATGTTTCTCTGACAGCTGTTGGTCCCACTGCTGAAGACGGGTAATTCACTTCATGTTGGGTCCACTTGTTCTTTGACGTGCGTGTCTGGTAAAGTCACAGCCTCCGGGAAGCAAGCTGAAGGAAGATGAATTAATCCCAGCGCTGCCCGTTCTAGCGATCCATGGTCTCTGCACACTGCAGCTGCAATACTCCATCAATATTTCAACACCCAAAACCAAACACCATACATCAATGGTGCCAACGGTCTCGACTTCTCCCAGCTGCCTTCACCCACTGAGAAGATGTAAGAGAGAAGCGGGCATTTGGATACGAGTACGAGCAAGCCCGGGGGGCATTCACATTCCTCCCAGTGTTAGACTCCATCCCTGGGGAACTTCTCAGCTTTCAGCTGGAATGTATACATTGCTAAGAGGGGTTGCTTCAGGGAAAGGCTTGTGCAGGTAGGGTCTACGCTCATTGGTCTTCACCAGTCAGGGTAACGATAATACTTTATCGTCAGATCAAGTCTCAAATCTTGCGTCTCGGCAGCTCCACTCGCAACATCAACAGAGACAAAGAATGTAAGACAAGAAACGAGGATACATATATTCACCATAACATTACAATCACAGACGACATATTCAAGACCCTTCAACGTACATTTGATCTGGGATTAAACTCTATGTTTAGTTTCAGGATTGACTAGTGCACAAAAGAGTGCTTCAGTCTAACCTTATTAAATCCTGGTACACTGTACCTCCGATTTGACGGTAACAATTCGTATTTACTGTTCAGGACATGGTCGGGGTCAGGAACAATGTTGTTGGTCAACCTCAGCATGTTATCGTGGTCGGCTGATTCATAGAGTTTCTCAGGGGTTGACCGACGATCTTTGAGCAGATTTTCATTTGGTGGAGCAGTTTTGACTTTAAAGTGGTGGACAAACACTAAAAACCGTGTCGTATCACAATACTGAAGAACACTCATCATCACAGAAGTAAGGAACAAAAGAAGAATTAGTCTGCTCGCCCCAAAGGACCTCAGGCGGCGGAGAAAACAAATTCTTTGTTTTGTCCTTTTGCAGACAGATTCAATGTGGTCTTTCCAGGATGGCAGACGGCCTATCATCACACCCGTACTTAAATGAACACACTTGCTTGATTGTTTCATTATGGATAGAAACATAGAAACATAGAAAATAGGTGCAGGAGTAGGCCATTCGGCCCTTCGAGCCTGCACCGCCATTCAATATGATCATGGCTGATCATCCAACTCAGTATCCCGTACCTGCCTTCTCTCCATACCCCCTGATCCCTTTAGCCACAAGGGCCACATCTAACTCCCTCTTAAATATAGCCAATGAACTGGCCTCAACTACCTTCTGTGGCAGAGAATTCCACAGACTCACCACTCTCTGTGTGAAGAATTTTTTTCTCATCTCGGTCCTAAAAGACTTCCCCCTTATCCTTAAGCTGTGACCCCTGGTTCTGGACTTCCCCAACATCGGGAACAATCTTCCCGCATCTAGCCTCTCCAACCCCTTAAGAATTTTATATGTTTCTATAAGACCCCCCCTCAGTCTTCTAAATTCCAGCGAGTATAAGCCTAGTCTATCCAGTCTTTCTTCATAAGAAAGTCCTGCCATCCCAGGAATCAATCTGGTGAACCTTCTCTGTACTCCCTCCAAGGCTAGAATGTCTTTCCTCAGATTAGGAGACCAAAACTGTACGCAATACTCCAGGTGCGGTCTCACCAAGGCCCAAGGATAACAATAGGAACTATAAGAGAGTCAAATGGTGAACCACATATTATTTCTTCCGTTGTCTTTGTATTAATCTCAAGAGCATTATGATCACTCCACTCGACCACTTCGTTTACGTCATGTTGGTTCAGCTCAGGGTTGTCTGATTTGAATGAGTGTAGAAGTTGGGAGGTCACGATGCAGTTGTATAAGATGCTGGTGAGGCCGTATTTAGAGTATTGTGTTCAGTTCTGGGCACTGTGTTGTAGGAAAGATGTTGTCAACCTGGAAAGGGTACGGTGAATATTTACAAGGCTGTTGCCAGGACTAGAGGGTCTGAGGGAAAGGAGAGGTTGAGTAGGCTGGGTCTCTATTCATTGGAGCGCAGGAGGATGAGGGGTGATCAAAATCATGAGAGGGTATTTATTCACAAAATGCTGGAGTAACTCAGCAGGTCGGGCAGCATCTCAAGAGAGAAGGAATGGGTGACGTTTCTTCAGTCTGAAGAAGGGCCTCGACCCGAAACGTCACCCATCCCTTCTCTCCTGAGATGCTGCCTGACCTGCTGAGTTACTCCAGCATTTTGTGAATAAATCCCTTTGATTTGTACCAGCATCTGCAGTTATTTTCTTACAAAATCATGAGAGGAATAGATCGGGTAGATGGACAGAGTCTCTTGCCCAGAGTAGGTGAATCAAGGACATAGGTTTAAGGTGAAGGGGGAAAGATTTAATAGGAATCTGAGGGGTAACTTTTTCACACAAAGGGTGGTGGGTGTATGGAACGAGCTGCCAGAGGAGGTAGTTGAGGCAGGGACTATCCCAACATTTATGAAACAGTTGGACAGGTACATGGATAGGACTGGTTTGGAGGGATATGGACCAAACGCGGGCAGGTGGGACTAGTGTAGCTGGGACATGTTGGCCCGTGTGGGCAGGTTGGGCCAAAGGGCCTGTTTCCACACTGTACCACTCTATGGCAATGACTCTTATGACTTCAGAGGATGGAGAGGTGATGGTATTATGATGCAGGTTTCTGAGTGCGTGTGTGACATTAGGTACTGACAAGGGAATGGTGAATCAAGGGCAGAATCTTGCAGTGACCATCTTTTAGGTTTGTTTTTTTAGTTTAGAGATACAACGCGGAAAGAGGCCCTTTGGCCCACCGAGTCCGTGCCGACCAGCGATCCCTGCACATTAACACTACCCTACACACACTAGAGACAATCTTTTTACATTTATACCAAGCCAATTAACCTACAAACCTGGACGTCTTTGGAGTGTGGGAGGAAACCAAAGATCTTGGAGAAAACCCACGCAGGTCACGGGGCGAACGTACAGACAGCGCCCGTAGGCGGGATCGAACCCGGGTCTCTGGCGCTGTAAGGAAGTAGCTCTATCACTGCACCACCCATCTATTCAGGAATTGGACAGACAACGTTTCGGATCAGGACCCTTCTTCAGACTGATGGAGGAGGGGGGCAGAGAGAGCTGGAAAAGAGAGGTGGGGCGAGTCAAAGCTTGGCAAGTGATAGGTGGATACAGTGCAGCCCCCTAGACCTCTCTGACGAGGTGGCATGCAAACAAAAGCTTGTGACTGAACGTCGGCACACTTGACAATTATAAATAAACTAAGCTGAACTGAGCATCGAGCGAGTGGCCGTACCCAGCTGTTGCCCTCCACACGCGGTGAAGTCTGCACCAACTCACGGTGTTGTTCGCTTACGATGAGAAGGAATAGGTGACAGCCTTCTCCAGAGATGCCACCTGACCCGCTGAGTTACTCCAACATTTTGTGCCTATCTTTGGTGTAAACCGGCTTCTGCAGTTTCTTCCTGCGTATAAAACAAAACTAAACAATAGACAATAGGTGCAGGAGGAGGCCATTCGGCCCTTCGAGCCAGCACCGCCATTCAATGTGATCATGGCTGATCATTCTCAATCAGTACCCCGTTCCTGCCGTCTCCCCATACCCCCTGACTCCGCTATCCTTAAGAGCTATCTAGCTCTCTCTTGAATGCATTCAGAGAATTGGCCTCCACTGCCTTCTGAGGCAGAGAATTCCACAGATTCACAACTCTCTGACTGAAAAGGTTTTTCCTCATCTCCGTTCTAAATGGCCTACCCCTTATTCTTAAACTGTGGCCCCTTGTTCTGGACTCCCCCAACATTGGGAACATGTTTCCTGCCTCTAACGTGTCCAACCCCTTAATAATCTTATACGTTTCGATAAGATCTCCTCTCATCCTTCTAAATTCCAGTGTATACAAGCCTAGTCGCTCCAGTCTTTCAACATATGACAATCCCGCCATTCTGGGAATTAACCTAGTAAACCTACGCTGCACGCCCTCAGTAGCAAGAATGCCCTCAATTACACCAGGTAAAATGTGTGACCAATGGTCGGCGTGGACTCAGTGGGCCGAAGAACCTGTTTCCACACCGTATCCTTAAAACTATCCAAAAACTACACCACCTGGCAATAAAGTCACAATTAGAAATTCAAAGGCACCATAAACGCAATACATATCATATCATATCATATATATACAGCCGGAAACAGGCCTTTTCGGCCCTCCAAGTCCGTGCCGCCCAGTGATCCCCGCACATTAACACTATCCTACACCCACTAGGGACAATTTTTACATTTACCCAGCCAATTAACCTACATACCTGTACGTCTTTGGAGTGTGGGAGGAAACCGAAGATCTCGGAGAAAACCCACGCAGGTCACGGGGAGAACGTACAAACTCCTTACAGTGCAGCACCCGTAGTCAGGATCGAACCTGAGTCTCCGGCGCTGCATTCGCTGTAAAGCAGCAACTCTACCGCTGCACCACCTTGCCGTGTAGGGTGAGAGAGGAGGTGTGGAGGAAGGAACTGCAGACGCTGGTTTAAACTGAAGATGCTGGAGTAACTCAGCAGGACATGCATCATCTCTGGAGGGAAGGAATGGGTGACGATTTGCACCTGTTCCCATGTGGTATCTCTAAAACTACACAAAATCTACCCCAACTGGCAACTGGAATAAAGTCACAGGAAAGTGAAACGAGAGTTGTAGACGATGCATCATCTATATCTCTCCTTTACCTTTCCCCGTGACTTTCAGTCTGAAGAAGGGTCTCGACCCGAAACGTCACCCATTCCTTCTCTCCAGAGATGCTGCCTGACCCGCTGAGTTACACCAGCATTTTGTGTCTACCTTAGGTAGAGGGGGCGGTTGTTTAGCCTGACAGTCGGGCCGCAGTGTAGATTAGTAAAAGACAAGAGTGCCAAGGACACGGCGAATGGAATATCATGTAAAAAAGAGGTGAAGTCATCCACTTCAGTAAAAGAAGGAGACAAAACCAGCAAACACTTGGTGTTCAGAGTAACCGAGATGTCCTTGAGATGAGAGTCAATATTTGATACACCAATCAACGCAGAAGGCCAATATTATATTGCCATTTATTCCAAGAAGGGCAGAGCTCAATTTATAGATTTCTTACTGCAATTAAAGGTGGCACATGAAGGAATGTGTACAATCTGGTCTCTACCACGGCTTTATGGGATGGCAGGACTTTCATATGAAGAAAGACGAGATAGACTGGGCTTGTACTCGCTGGAATTTAGAAGACTGAGGGGGGATCTTATTGAAACATATAAAATTCTTAACGGGGTTGGACAGGCTAGATGCGGGAAGATTGTTCCCGATGTTGGGGGAGTCCAGAACCAGGGGTCACAGCTTAAGGATAAGGGGGAAGTCTTTTAGGACCGAGATGAGAAAACATTTCTTCACACAGAGAGTGGTGAGTCTGTGGAATTCTCTGCCACAGAAGGGAGTTGAGGCCAGTTCATTGGCTATATTTAAGAGGGAGTTAGATGTGGCCCTTGTGGCTAAAGGGATCAGGGGGTATGGAGAGAAGGCAGGTACGGGATACTGAGCTGGATGATCAGCCATGATCATATTGAATGGCGGTGCAGGCTCGAAGCGCCGAATGGCCTACTCCTGCACCTATTTTCTATGTTTCTATGTTTCTATTACAGGAGCAGAATTAGGCCATTCAGCCCATCAAGTCTATTCCACCATTCAATCATAGCTGATCTATCGTTCCTTCTCAAACCTGTTCTCCTGCCTTCTCCCCGTAACCTTTGATTCCCTTACTAATCAAGAATCTATCAATCTCTGCCTTAAAAATACCCACTGACTTGGTCTCCACAGCCGTCTGTGGCAATGAATTCCACAGATTCACCACACTCAGATTAAAGAAATTCCTCCTCATCTTTTTACTAAAGGTGCGTCCTTTTATTCTGAGGCTGTGACCTCTAGTCCTGGACTCTCCCACCAGTGGAAATGCCCTCTCCACGTCCACTCTATCCAGGCCTTTCATCCTTCTAAACTACAGCAAGAACGGGCCCAGAGCCATCAAATACCCATCATATGTTAACCCTGTCATCCCGGGGATCATTCTCATAAACCTCCTCTCGATCCTCCCCAAAGCCAGCACATCGCCGCTCAGAGTTGCTGCCTCGCAGCGCCGGAGACCCAGGTTCAATCCCGACTACGGGCGCTGTCTGTACAGAGTTTGTACGTTCTCCCCGTGACCTGCGTGGGTTTCTCCGGGTGCACCAGTTTCCTCCCACTCTCCAAAGACGTACAGGTTTGAAGGCTAATTGGCTTGGTATCGTTGTAAATTGTCCCTAGTGTGTGTATGACAGTGTAAGTGTGCGGGGATCGCTGGACGGCACAGACTCGGCGGGCCGAATGGTCTGTTTCCACGCTGTATTTCTAAAAACGTAAAGGCATTGGGCTGCTAGTGTATCACTGGCTTACAGACTATAAACAACTGCTGTTCTCAGTCTTTTTGGGTGTGGAGGATAACTAATAGTAATGCCTCCCCAGAAAAATAAGCGCATCTTATTATAATTCATGATCCACTGTCACTTAAGGCAATGTTATTGCCCTGAGCCTCGTAGCAAGGAATGAAAGATGAAGTTGTAATCCAATCTGCGATTTTCGGGGAGGGTGTTTACAGCATTGAGATTCAGCAAGAATGCAAGAACGCCAGACTTTCATTAAATTCCAATATCTCTGATTTATACAGTTATTATTTTTATTTTGCAGTCTTATTTTTCTCGCCTTCTCTCCTTCCTCTCTCAAAAGAAAGACTTGAATTTTTATTGAATTTGTATGAAAAGGTTCTCGATTATGTTAGCTGCTTACCTGAGGCAGCGTGAAGTGTAGATGGGGGGTTAGGCTGGTTTGTGAAACGGGCTGGGCCAAGTCCACACCCTCTGCAACTTCTCACGGACTGTGCAGACAGGGAGCTCAGTGTAGACGGTCTTCACTGTGGAAGGGGTGCCAATCAGTGAGTGGCTTTCTACTGACCAGCGTTGGGTCTTGTGAGAGATCTTGGGGCTGAACCAGGCTCGTGGAAACAATTCCACCACAATCCCACTCAGCACACTCAGTGGGGGAGAGGGTACAATTCATGGGAGGCATGGGCAGGTTAGACAGTCAGAACCTTTTTCCCAGTGTGGAAAACATCAAATACTAGAGGGCACGGCTTTGAGGTGAAGAAGGGCAAAGTTTAAAGGAGTAATTTGAGCAGAGGGTGGTGGGTGCCTGGAAGGTGCCTGGTGGGGGCAGATATGATTATGATATTTAAAAGGCTTGTAGATAAGCAGATGATGCAGATTTATAGGGTGTTGGTGAGGGTACATTTGGAGTTCTGGTCACCCCACTACAGTATGGCGGCCGCCCGGGCCGGGAGGTGGGTTGCGTAGCGGGGGCGGGAGCACGTGGCCGCTGGCTGGGTGAGGTCACGTGGGGCGCGGGGCGGTGACGTCACCCTTTGTCCCTTATTTGGGAGTGAGGAAGTTGGCAACCCTACTAATACGGGACAAGGGCGGTCCCGTACGGGACAAACTCATTTAGCCCAAAATACGGGATGTCCCGGGACAGTTGGCAACCCTAGAGTGGAGGGACATGGATCACATGCAGGCAGATAAGAGGAGGTCTTAGCATCATGTTCGGCACAGACGTTGTGGGTCGAAGGGCCTGTTCTTGTGCTGTACTGTTTCTATGTTCCATAAATCTTGCCAGTTGAGGAACTTCAAGTGAGAGATTCATGTCCTTGGTGAAATCCTTTCAACCAACAGTGGGTAACTGGTTCAACCAACATGTCCTTGGTTGAAATCCTTTCAACCAACTCTGGCGCAGTGGTAGAGTTGCTGCCTCACAGCGCCGGAGACCCAGGTTCCATCCTGACCACGGGTGCTGTCTGTATGGTGTTTGTACGTTCTCCCCGTGACCTGCCTGGGTTTTCCCCAAGATCTTCGGTTTCCTCTCACCGAGTCCACGCCGACCAGCGATCCCCGCACACTAACACCATCCTACACCCACTAGGGACAATTTACATTTATACCAAGCCAATTAACCTACAAACCTGTACATCTTTGGGGTGTGGGAGAAAACTGGAGCACCCGGAGAAAACCCACGCAGGTCACGGGGAGAATGTACAAACTCCGTACAGACAGCACCCGTAGTCGGGATCGAACCCGGGTCTCTGGCGCTGTGAGGCAGCAACTCTAGTGCAGCCAAAACTAATTCCCGAGTAAATCGTTGCTGAGAGAGGATTGTGGTCAGGGTTGTACAGGGTGGTTCAAGAGCTGATGGTTGTTGGGAAGAAGAAGCTTAGTTTAGTATAGTTTAGTTCAGATTTACAGCATGGAAACAGGCCCAAAAAGCTGGAGTAACTCAGCGGGCAGGCAGCGTGTCTGGAGAGAAGGAATGGGGGATGCTTCATGTCGAGACCCTTCGTCAGACTAGGACCCGAAACGTTACCCATTCCTACTCTCCAGAGATGCTGTCTGTCCCGCTGAGTTACTCCAGCTTTTAGTGTCTATCTTCGGTTTAAACCAGCATCTGCAGTTCCTTCCTACATGGAAACAGGCCATTCGGCCCACCGAGTCTGCGCCAATCAGCAACTGAAACTATCCTACACACACACTAGGGACAATTTACAATTTTACCAAAGCCAATTAACCTACCAATCTGCACGTCTTTGGAGTGTGGGAGGACACTGGAGCACCCGGAGGAAACCCACGCAGGTCACGGGGAGAACGTACAAACTCCACACAGACAGCACCTGAGGTCAGGATCGAACCTGGGTCTCTGGCGCTGTGAGGCAGCAATTTCTTAGTGTTGCTGGTGTGAAGGTATTTAATGTAACAGAGTGAAGGCAGACACAAAATGCTGGAGTAACTCAGCGGGTCAGGCAGCATCTCAGGAGAGAAGGAATGGGTGACGTTTCGGGTCGAGACCCTTCTTCAGATTGATGTCAGAGGAGGGGGCGGGACAAAGATTGGATGTAGTCGGGGACAGGAAGAATGGTGGGAGAACTGGGAAGGGGTTGGGGAGAGAGAGGGGAAGCAAGGACTACCTGAAGTGGGACAAGTCAATGTTCATACCGCTGGGGTGTAAACTGCCCAAGCAAAATATGAGACGCTGTTCCTCCAATTTGCGCTGGGCTTCACTCTGACAATGGAGGAGGCCCAGGACAGAAAGGTCAGACTGGGAGTGGGAGGGGGAGTTGACGTGCTGAGCCACCGGGAGATCAGGTTGGTGTTGAGCGAAACGATCGCCGAGCCTGCGTTTGGTCTCGCCGATGTGGAGAAGTTGACAGCTGGAACAGCGGATGCAATAGATGAGGTTGGAGGAGGTGCAGGTGAACCTCTGTCTCACCTGGAAAGACTGTTTGGGTCCTTGGATGGAGTCGAGGGGGGAGGTAAAGGGACAGGTGTTGCATCTCAAACTCAAACTCAATTGCAACAAATCTGAAATCATCATCATTGGTCCAAAAACGCTCACCAAATCCACCTAAAACTTCATCCTCAACATTGATGGTCTCCCAGTATCCACCTCACCTCACATCCGGAATCTTGGAATCATCTTTGATCAAGCCCTCTCCTTCGACAAACACATCAAACACATCACAAAGACAGCCTTCTTCCACCTCAAAAACATTGCCCGTCTCCGTCCATCCCTCTCCTCCACAGCTGCAGAAACCCTCATCCACGCCTTCATCACCTCCCGTCTGGACTACTGCAACAGCCTCCTCTATGGCGCACCCTCAAAAATCATCAGTAAACTTCAATACATTCAAAACTCCGCTGCCCGTCTACTCACCCACACCCCGATCCGTGACCATATCACCCCCGTCCTTTATAAACTCCACTGGCTCCCCATCCCCCAGAGAATCCAGTACAAAATCCTCCTCATAACCTACAAAGCCCTCCATAACCTGGCCCCATCCTACCTGACCGACCTCCTCCACAGGCACACTCCCACCTGCACCCTCTGCTCTGCTGCTGCCAATCTCCTATCCCCCCCACATCCGGACCAAACTCAGATCCTGGGAGGACAGGGCTTTCTCCATCGCTGCTCCCACCCTATGGAACTCACTACCCCAAAACGTTAGACTCCTCCTCACTCACCACATTCAAAACTTCGCTGAAGTCTCACCTGTTCAGTACTGCCTTCAACCACTGAAGGTCACCTCACCTTCTGTCTCCTTTCTCTGTTCGTTTACTTATTTACTTATTTATCTATTTATTAATTTCCCTATGTTCTCTAAATCTCTGTAAAGCGTCTTTGAGTATATGAAAAGCGCTATATAAATAAAATACATTATTATTATTATTATTATCTCCTGCGGTTGCTGGGGAAAGTACCTGGGGAGGGGGTGGTTTGGGTGGGTAAGGGACGAGTGGACCAGGGAGTTACGGAGAGAATGGTGACTTATTGTACAACTTCGGAGAACCCATATTGGTCAAACACAGCAAATTTCCTTCCCTGAATGATATAAGCAATGCACAGTGGTTTTAAATAACACTTGCTGTTTCCGGGCCACCGATACCAGATTTTTAATCCTAGATTTATCTAATTAAAGGTATTTAAAATCCCCAGATACCATTGTGGGATTTGAACTCTTCACTCAAGATCTTTAGTCAAGCTCTCTGGATTTTAAGTCTAGTAATTTGGTCGCTGCTAACAGCTCCAACTCACAGCCGATCTCTCTCAGCTCCCTCTGGGGCCATTTGTCCCAGTCAGAGCTTCCATCTGTGGCTACAAATTGAAGAACATGTCAGCCATTTCCTTATGAAACATACTTCCCCAAGATGGAACTGATGCGCTACAACGCTGAGAACTATATTCTGCATTCTGCACTTTCCCCTTTCCTCTACCTATTGGACTATAGTTTGGCATTCATTGCGAGGGGATTTGAGTATAGGAGCAGGGAGGTTCTGCTGCAGTTGTACAGGGCATTGGTGAGACCGCACCTGGAGTATTGCGTACAGTTTTGGTCTCCTAATCTGAGGAAAGACATTCTTGCCATAGAGGGAGTACAGAGAAGGTTCACCAGATTGATTCCTGGGATGGCAGGACTTTCATATGAAGAAAGACTGGATAGACACGGCTTGTACTCGCTGGAATTTAGAAGATTGAGGGGGGATCTTATAGAAACTTACAAAATTCTTAAGGGGTTGGACAGGCTAGATGCAGGAAGATTGTTCCCGATGTTGGGGAAGTCCAGAACAAGGGGTCACAGTTTAAGGATAAGGGGGAAGTCTTTTAGGACCGAGATGAGAACTTTTTTTTCACACAGAGAGTGGTGAATCTGTGGAATTCTCTGCCACAGAAGGTAGTTGAGGCCAGTTCATTGGCTATATTTAAGAGGGAGTTAGATGTGGCCCTTGTGTCTAAAGGGATCAGGGGGTATGGAGAGAAGGCAGGTACAGGATACTGAGTTGGATGATCAGCCATGATCATAATGAATGGCGGTGCAGGCTCGAAGGGCCGAATGGCCTACTCCTGCACCTATTTTCTATGTCTTCATAAGTTCACAGGTTCTAGGAGCAGAATTAGGCCATTCGGCCCATCGAGTCTACTCCGCCATTCAATCATGGCTGATCTATCTCTCCCTCCTAACCCCATTCTCCTGCCTTCTCCCCATAATCCCTGACACCCGCACTAATCAAAAATCTATCTATCTCCGCCTTAAAGATATCCATTGACTTGGCCTCCACAGCTGTCTGTACAAATATGTGGTAGATTGATCTGTTCGAATCGCATGTAAGGCAAAGCTTTTTACTGTACCTCGGTACACGTGACAATAATAAACCTAAACCTAAACAAACATAAACGAGTTTACTTGAGGAATAATAAATTAATAGGAATCTGATAATAGACAATAGACAATAGGTGCAGGAGGAGGCCATTCGGCCCTTCGAGCCAGCACCGCCATTCAATGTGATCATGGCTGATCATTCTCAATCAGTACCCCGTTCCTGCCTTCTCCCCATACCCCTTGACTCCGCTATCCTTAAGAGCTCTATCTAGCTCTCTCTTGAATGCATTCAGAGAATTGGCCTCCACTGCCTTCTGAGGCAGAGAATTCCACAGATTCACAACTCTCTGACTGAAAAAGTTTTTCCTCATCTCAGTTCTAAATGGCCTACCCCTTATTCTTAAACTGTGGCCCCTTGTTCTGGACTCCCCCAACATTGGGAACATGTTTCCTGCCTCTAACGTGTCCAACCCCTTAATAATCTTATACTTTTCGATAAGATCTTCTGAGGAGCAACTTTTTCACACAGAGGGTGGTGGGTGGGTGTGTGGAACGAGCTGCCAGAGAAGGTAGTTGAGGCAGGGACAATCCCAATGTTTAAGAAACAGATAGTGCACAACCCGCAGGCATTGCCACTTTCATTTCACTGCACATCGAGTATGTGTATGTGACAAATAAATTTGACTTGACTTGACTTGACTTGACTTGAGGTACATGGATAGGACAGGTTTGGAGGGATATGGACCAAGCGTGGGCAGATGGGACTAGTGTAGATGAGACATGTTGGCCGGTGTGGGTAAGTTGGGCCGAAGTGCCTGTTTTCACACAGTATCACTCTATGACTCTCATACCTCAGATTCCTTGAAGACCATCCCACTGTCCTGGCCAAATGTACCAGGTAGGCAGAATGTCCACTGGCAAGATGATCGTGGAACCCTCCCCATTGTGAAGCCCTCTGTGGTAGCCCCATGGTGCACCAGTCATTGAAAGCAAACATGCAGGTGCAGCAGGCAGTGAAGAAAGTGAATGGTATGTTAGCATTCATAGCAAGAGGATTTGAGTATAGGAGCAGGGAGGTTCTGCTGCAGTAGTACAGGGCCTTGGTGAGACCACACCTGGAGTATTGTGTACAGTTTTGGTCTCCTAATCTGAGGAAAGACATTCTAGCCTTAGAGGGAGTACAGAGAAGGTTCACCAGATTGATCCCTGGGATGGCGGGACTTTCATATGAAGAAAGACTGGATAGACTAGGCTTGTACTCGCTGGAATTTAGAAGACTGAGGGGGGATCTTATAGAAACATATAAAATTCTTAAGGGGTTGGAGAGGCTAGATGCGGGAAGATTGTTCCCGATGTTGGGGAAGTCCAGAACCAGGGGTCAATAGACAATAGACAATAAATGCAGGAGTAGGCCATTCAGCCCTTCGAGCCAGCACCGCCATTCAATGCGATCATGGCTGATCACTCTCAATCAGTACCCCGTTCCTGCCTTCTCCCCATACCCCCTCACTCCGCTATCCTTAAGAGCTCAATAGAAAATAGGTGCAGGAGCAGGCTCGAAGGGCCGAATGGCCTACTCCTGCACCTATTTTCTATGTTTCTATGTTTCTATGTAGCCCCAAGGCAAGTGTGAAGGTCAGCTTGTTCACTTAGCCTCGGGTTTGGTCGGTAAAACGGCGTGACAAATGGAAAAGTTTGTTTCGGGTTTATCGTCAGCTGCACGGGACATGGTGAGGTACAGGTAGGGTCGCCAACTTCCTTACTCCCAAATTGTTGTTGTTCGTCCTTCGGGTTGGAAGATGACCATGACTTCACTTTCAGTTGGAGGGTTGGTGACTGTGGGTCCGGAAGTGACTGGTGAGGCCAGTCCGGGCCCGGAAGGCACGCCCACACGTAGGACACAAGTGGATGGGTGCTGCAGTGGAAGTGGAGGTAGCCCGGGCCTTGCGCGCGGTGCGTTTCCTCTGGGCCTCTGCAGTGCGTCTGTTCTCTGCTGCACGGGCTCCTGTGGTGAGCTTGCTACGCCAGGTTGGATGGTCCAGAGCAAGAGACTCCCAAGTGCGGAGGTTGATGTCCAAGTCTTTGAGGGACACTTTGAGGCAGTCCTTAAACCGTTTCTTCTGTCCTCCTACTGAGCGCTTGCCCTGACACAGTTCTCCGTACAGAAGCTGTTTTGGCAGTCGACTCTCGGGCATTCTGACGGCATGGCCTGCCCATCTGGCTTGGGCTTTCCGTAAGAGGGTGTGGACGCTGGGGATTCCGGCCCGTTCCAAGACCTCTGTGTCTGGAATGTTGTCCTGCCACCTGATGTGAAGGAGTCTGCGTAGGCAGCTCAAGTGAAAGTGTTTGAGCTGTTTGGCATGTCTGCTGTAGACAGTCCAGGTCTCACTGGCATAGAGAAGAGTGGTGAGTCCCACTGCACTCACCACTCTTCTCTATACTCCCAAATACGGGACAAAGGGTGACGTCACCGCCCCGCGCCCCTCGTGACCTCACCCAGCCAGCGGCCACGTGCTCCCGCCTCCCGGCCCGGGCGGCCGCCATTGGTGGAGTGGGAGCACGTGGCCGCTGGCTGGGTGAGGTCACGTGGGGCGCTGGCTGGGTGAGGTCACTTGGGGCGCTGGCTGGGTGAGGTCACGTGGGGCACTGGCTGGGTGAGGTCACGTGGGGCGCGGGGCGGTGATGTCACCCTTTGTCCCTTATTTATTTGGGAGTGAGGAAGTTGGCAACCCTACTAATACGGGACAAGGGCGGTCCCGTATGGGACTAAATTAATACAGCCCAAAATACGGGATGTCCCGGCTAATACGGGACAGTTGGTAAATCCTAGGTACAGGTGCAACGAAAACCGTCAGAGTCACACAGACTTAGATAACATGTAAAAAAACACAAATTATACATGAAATGCACATAAAAATTATGCTATGCAGCAAAAAGACAGACTGTGCAAAAGAAAAACACAAGATCACATTGCAAAATCACAAGTAGAAAGGTAGAGACGTGGGTGGTAGGACGAGAGGCAGTCTGCTGTGCTCCGCTGTCGAGGTAAATTAAAGTTGTGCGGGTTGGTTCAGGAAGTTGGCGGGTGGAGCGATTGTAGCCTCAAACCCCAGGCTCCTCGCCCAATCTCCGCGCTGCCTGTGTGGAGTTTGCAGGCTCTCCCGGTGGAGCGCAGCAGTGGAGTTGCTGACTTACAATACAATACAATACAATACAATGCAATACAATATATCTTTATTGTCATTGTACAGGGGTACAACGAGATTGGGAATGCGCCTCCCATACGATGCAATTAATCAATTAACTAGTCAGAATTAATTTAAACAACCCAATAAAGCAAAATTAGAAACAGTTTTAAGACAGAATAAAGTGCAAGTAGATCTGTGCCGGTTCACTGTGCGATGTGACCATCCGGCTCAGCAGGACCGGTTCATAGCAGCTATGGTCCTGGGGATGAAGCTGTTCCTGAGTCTGGAGGTGCGGGCGTAGAAGGCCTTGTATCGTCTGCCCGATGGTAGAAGTTCGAACAGACTGTTGCAGGGGTGTGAAGAGTCTGTGCGGATGCTGGTGGCTTTTCTGAGGCATCGTGTGTTGTAGATGCCCTCCAAGGCTGGTAGCTGTGTTCCGATGGTCCTCTGAGCTCTATGGACTACCTGCTGAAGAGCTTTCCTCTCTGCCTCCGTGCAGCTGAGGTACCACACAGGGATGCCATGTGTTAGGATGCTCTCTATGGTGCAGCGGTAGAACGTCGTCAGCAGCTGTTGGGGCAGACCAGAGTTCTTCAGTGTTCTCAGGTAGAACAGTCGTTGCTGTGCCTTCTTGACCAGCGCAGCGGTGTTAGTGGACCATGTGAGATCCTCCGAAATGTGAGCGCCAGAGACCCGGGTTCGAACCTGACCACGGATTCTGCCTGTACGGAGTTTGCACGTTCTCCCTGTAACCACGTGGGTTTCCTCTGGGTGCTCCGGTTTCCTCCCACATCCCCAAAGACGGTTAATTGATTTCTGCAAATTGTCCCCAGTGTGTGTGTGTGTGTAGGATGGAACTGGTGTTGGCATGGACTCCAACCCAACACTGGTTGGCATGGACTCAGTATGGATATTGCCTAAGGGCCTGTTTTCATGCTGTATCTCTAAACTAAACAACATCAGCGTACAACTGTGTAGATGTTATCAGGCTGCTGTAGTGAGTAATTAGCTGTCACATTTCCAAGACTGTGGTGCTTTCGAAGATACAGCTGAGCTGGAAAATACCTTGGAGAGTTCTAGTGCAGGAAGGAACTGTAGATGCTGGTTTATACTGAAGATAGACACCAAATGTTGGAGGTAACTCAGCGGGGCAGGCAGCATCTCTGGAGAGAGGGAATGGGCGACGTTTCAGGTCGAGACCTTCAGGATGTCACCCATTCCTTCTCTCCAGAGATGCTGCCAGTCCCGCTGAGTTACTCCGGCATTCTTGTGCCTGACCTTCAGAGGGTTGTAGCATCGTAGAAGTCACTGCACACACAGCCAGAGGGGGCTGTGTGGTGTTGGAGAGGTGCGTGTGTCACTGCACGTCTTGTATGTGTGTGTGACAAATAAACTTGACTTGACTGCCTTTGGGGCAGGAGAGGGTCTGAGGAAGGGTCTCGACCCGAAACGTCACCCATCCCTTCTCTCCAGAGATGCTGCCTGCCCCGCTGAGTTACTCCGGCATTTTGTGCCTTGTCTTTGGGTATAAAGCGGATCCAGTTGATACAATACAATACATCTTTATTGTCATTGTACAGGGGTACAACGAGATTGGGAATGCGCCTCCCATACCATGCAATAATTTAATTAGCTAGTCAGTATTAATTATTAATTGAAACAACCCAACGAAACAAATTGGAACAGTTTTAAAACAGTATATAGTGCAAGTAGATCTGTGCCGGTTCACTGTGCGATGTGACCATCCGGCTCAGCAGGACCGGTTCATAGCAGCTACGGCCCTGGGGATGAAGCTGTTCCTGAGTCTGGAGGTGCGGGCGTAGAAGGCCTTGTATCGTCTGCCCGATGGAAGGAGTTCGAACAGACTGTTGCAGGGGTGTGAAGAGTCTTTGTGGATGCTGGTGGCTTTTCTGAGGCATCGTGTGTTGTAGATGCCCTCCAAGGCTGGTAGCTGTGTTCCGATGGTCCTCTGAGCTCTATGGACTACCCGCTGAAGAGCTCTCCTCTCTGCCTCCGTGCAGCTGAGGTACCACACAGGGATGCCATGCGTTAGGATGCTCTCTATGGTGCAGCGGTAGAATGTTGTCAGCAGCTGTTGGGGTAGACCAGACTTCTTCAGTGTTCTCAGGTAGAACAGTCGTTGCTGTGCCATCTTGACCAGCACAGCAGTGTTAGTGGACCATGTTAGGTCCTCCGAAATGTGAGTGCCCAGAAACTTGAAGCTGGACACTCTCTCCACACAATACATTGCAAACGCCAGCGCCAAAGGGTTAACTCCCCAACTCACCGAAAATCTACTTTGCAGCGCACAAAAACAACGGCCATTGGGCACGAATAGCAGCCGGTTGCCTCGGAGACAGTGGAACCAATCGTGTTGCTTGTGAAACTCATTTTGCAACTTAGCGTGGTTGTGGAGAGACGGGAAATGCAATCAGCTGTGGGACAGGGGAGCGAGCTTGACACATGCTTTTTCTCCACTGAATTATTTACATTTTATGCGCCACAAGGTTAGCGGAATATAAAAAAATAGTTATTATTCTCAAGGTGTGAATGTGGAGACATAACATGTTGGCATCAGCTTAAACTGTGCCCAACCCCCCTCCCAGCACCAATATCCACACGTCTTGTAGCTCGACTGCGGCTTGGTACTTGTATGCTAGAGCTGCTGGGATCAACAATGCTGGAGCCTCATTAACTGAGCTCCCCACCCCCCTCTCTCCCCCACACCCCCCTCTCCCCCCATCCCCTCTCCCCATTCCCCCCTCTCCCCCCACACCACCCTCAACACCCACCCCCCACCCCCCCCTCCACTCCCCCCTCTCCCCCCACACCACCCTCAACATCCCTCACTACCCAATTCCCTCACACCCCCACCCCCCTCTCCCACCCCCCTCTCCCCACATCCCCTCTCCCCATTCCCCCCTCTCCTCACCCCCCTCTCCCCCCACACCATCCTCAACACCCACCCCCTCTCACCCCTCACCCCCCTCACTCCCTCCAACCCCATCTCCCCCCCCACACCACCCTCAACACCCTCCCCCATCTCCCCCCACCCCCATTCTCCCCACACATCCCTCTCCCCGCACCCCCCTCTCCCCCCACCCCCATCTCCCCCCACACCCCCCTCTCCCCTCACCCCCTCTCCCCACACCCCCCTCTCCCCCCACCCCCATTCTCCCCCCACCCCCCTCTCCCCCCACCCCCCTCTCCCCTCACCCCCCTCTCTCCCACCCCCATTCTCCCCACACTCCCCTCTCCCCTCACCCCCCTCTCCCCCACCCCCATTCTCCCCACACTCCCCTCTCCCCTCACCCCCCTCTCCCCCACCCCCATTCTCCCCACACTCCCCTCTCCCCTCACCCCCCTCTCCCCCACCCCCATTCTCCCCACACATCCCTCTCCCCTCACCCCCCTCTCCCCTCACCCCCCTCTCCCCACCCCCATTCTCCCCACACACCCCTCTCCCCTCACCCCCCTCTCCCGCCACCCCGCTCTCCCCCCATCCCCTCTCCCCAAACTCCCTTAAATGTGCTATACAAATAAAATTGACTTGACTTGACTTGACAATGACTGACTTCAGACTTCAGAGGTACAGTGCAAAAACAGGCCCATCGGCCCATCGAGTCACTAGCTCTATCCTACTCACCAGGGATAATTTACAGAAGCTAATTAACCTACAAATCTGGGCGTCTTTGGAGCGTTGGAGGAAACTGGAGCACGCAGAGAAAATGCACGCGGTCACGGGGCGAAGGCACAAACTCTGTACAGACAGCACCTGTGGTTCGGATTGAACCCAGGTCTCTGGTATTGTGAGGCAACAACTCAGAAATTAGAACCAGCCTCTACAGATGAGCCATACAAAGCATTTTATCGGGATGCATGGAGGCATGGTTTGGGAACAGCTACATCCAAGACCACAAGAAATTGCAGCTAATTGTGGACGTAGCCCAGACCATCACACACACAAACCAACCTCCCTCCCACTGACTCCATCAACACCTCACGCTGCTTCGGCAAGGCCAGCAGCATAATCAAGGACCAGTCTCACCCCCGGCCACTCCCTCTTCTCCCCTCTCCCATCAGGCAAGAGGTGCAGAAGTGTGGAAACGCACAGCTCCAGATTCAGGGACAGTTTCTTCCCATCTGTGATCAGGCAACTAAACCGTCCTCTCACCAACTACCTCTTTGGAGACTGAACCATCTTTAATCGGACTTTATCTTGCACTAAATGATTGTGCCCATTGTCTTTTATCTGTACACTGTGGGTAGCTTGATTGGAATCATGTATTGTCTCTCCGCTGGCTGGATAGCGTGCAGCAAAAAGCTTTTCACTGTACCTCAGTGCACGTGACAATAAACTGAACTAAATTACAAGGGTTTTAGCTATTTGGAAACCTCGGGCAAACATGAATTGAATACTCTGGACCATCGGAGGTTGAGGGGAGACCTGATATAAGTATAGAAAATTATGAGAGGCATAGGTAGGGCAGATAGTCATAACCTTTTTTTCCCCAGGGTGGTAATGTCAAAGATTAGAGGTAGAGGGAGAAAGGAGATTTGTGGGACAAGTTTTTTTACACAGAGAGTAGTGGGTGCCTGGAGCATGCTGCTGTGTTGTGGTGGAGGCAGATGCAATAGTGGCATTTAAGAGGCTTTGAGATAGGCACGTGGAGGGATATGGACCACACGCAGGAAGAGGAGATTATGGTGGCATGGTGGCACGGCGGTAGAGTTGCTGCCTTACGGCACTTACAGCACCAGAGACCAGGGTTCGATCATGACTACGGGTGCTGTCTGTATGGAGTTTGTACGTTCTCCCCGTGACCTGCGTGGGTTTTCTCCGGGCGCTCCGGTTTCCTCCCACACTCCAAAGACGTGCAGGTTGAATTGAATTGAATTGAATTGAATTGAATTGAATTGAATTGAATTGAATTGAAATGAATTGTAGGTTAATTGGCTTGATATAAATGTAAATTGTCCGCAGTGTGTGTAGGACAGTGTTAATGTGCAGGGCTCGCTGGTTGGTGAGGACTCGGTGGGCCGAAGGGCCAGTTTCCGTGCTGTATCTCTAAAACTAAAACTAATCAGTATAGTGTTTGGCACGGACTTTGTGGGCCGAAGGGCCTGCAGATACTGCACTCGACGGTGTGCTGTGTTCCATCATTGCCGTGACTCACTGGATCAGAGGGCCATCCGGAACACCAATGTCACGGTGACACGGTGTCGCAGGCTGAGAGGTTTGTTCACCGCACCATTAACAGGAGTAGCTACACCCTGGAGTGTTGCCTCTGCCTCTGCCAGATACTCCCACATCCCCTGCATTAACTACGTTTAAAATAAGACTTACTGTCAGCAACACATTGTGATGGCTCGTTGGAGTTACCGAGCCAGACTCCGCCAGAGAGTTAGACTAACCTCGCTTAATGATCCAGCAAGGAGGAGTTGGGAATGAACATTAATATGGATCACCAACTGTTTGTTAAACGTCCACAGCCTGTTTGCGTGGGGTTCTGAAGGCAAGACTCATTCTCCGTAAGATAACGTTAAGATCATTCTCATCCTGGAGTCTGGAGAGTTGGACCTGAGCCCTTATCCCACCAAGAATAATGAAAGGCATGGCTAGAGGGGGTGTGGATGTGGAGAGGAAGTTTCCACTGGTGGGAGAGTCCAGGACCAGAGGGCACAGCCTCAGAATTAACGGGCGCTCGTTTAAAAAGGAGGTGAGGAGAAACTTCTTTAGTCAGAGGATGGTTAATCTGTGGAACTCATTGCCACAGAGGTTCTGTGGAGGCCAAGTCAGTGGATATTTTCAAGGCAGAGATTAAACAAGTTCTTGATTAGAATGGGTGTCAAGGGTTCTGGGGAGAAGGCAGAAAAATGGGGTCAGGTGGTAGAGACCAGCCATGATTGAATGGCGGCGTGGACTCGATGGGCCGAATGGCCTAATTCTGCTCCTATAACTTGTGAACGTGAACCAACTACCAGGTAAACTGGAACCGGAGCTCTTTGTTAGAAGTTTACAACCTTCCAGAACCGCCCTTGAGATCATTATTAACCCACCAAACGCAAAAAAATATTTGGAGGCTTGTCAAACTAGAATAAAAACCCTAATTGTGGAAACAGTACAATGTGTATGAGTGCGTGGGTATGTGTGTATACACACACACACTGAACTTTTCTTTCTCATTTATGATACTGTTTACAGTGCACTATGTTTACACATTCTGTTGTGCTGCTGCAAGTGAGAATATCATTGTTCTATCTGGGACACGACAATAAAACACTCTTGCCTCTTGACTCCATCATCTGGGGCCAGAGAAACGGACCATCCATCACCTCTGACAGAAGGTGGGATGAACATTCATGTTCATAAGCTCTAGGAACAGAATTGGGCCATTCGGCCCATCAAGTCTACTCCACCATTCAATCGTGGCTGATCTATCTCTCCCTCCTAACCCCATTCTCCTGCCTTCTCCCTGTAACCCCCGACACCCGCACTTATCAAGTGTCTGTCAATCTCTGCCTTAACGGTATCTATTGACTTGATAGTGCTGAGGTTTGCAGTGAAGAAAGCCAATGGAATGTTGGCCTTCATAACAAGAGGAGTTGAGTATAGGAGCAAAGAGGTCCTTCTGCAGTTGTACAGGGCCCTAGTGAGACCGCACCTGGAGTACTGTGTGCAGTTTTGGTCTCCAAATTTGAGGAAGGATATTCTTGCTATTGAGGGCGTGCAGCGTAGCTTTACTAGGTTAATTCCCGGAATGGCGGGACTGTCATATGTTGAAAGACTGGAGTGACTAGGCTTGTATACACTGGAATTTAGAAGGGTGAGAGGAGATCTTATCGAAACATATAAGATTATTAAGGGGTTGGACACGTTAGAGGCAGGAAACATGTTCCCAATGTTGGGGGAAGTCCAGAACCAGGGGCCACAGTTTAAGAATAAGGGGTAGGCCATTTAGAACGGAGTTGAGGAAAAACCTTTTCAGTCAGAGAGTTATGAAACTGTGGAATTCTCTGCCTCAGAAGGCAATGGAGGCCAATTCTCTGAATGCATTCAAGAGAGAGCTAGATAGAGCTCTTATGGATAGCGGTGTCAGGGGGTATGGGGAGAGGGCAGGAACGGGGTACTGATTGAGAATGATCAGCCATGATCGCATTGAATGGCGGTGCTGGCTCGAAGGGCCGAATAGCCTCCTCCTGCACCTATTGTCTATTGTCTATTGTTTGTTGGGCCGATTAAGTTGGATAGGGTGCAGGAGAGATTCACCAGGATATTACCTGGGCTTGTGGGCCTGGGTTTCAGGGAGAGGTTGGACTGGGTGGGACATTTTTTTTCTTTGGAGTGTAGCAGGCTGAGGGGTGGCCCTATAGAGATGGACAAGATCACGAGGGGCATGGATATAGTGAACACTCACAGTCTTTTTCCCCAGATGTGAGGATTCTAAAACTAGAGGGCACAGGCTTGAAGTGAGAGGGGGAGAGATTTAAGAGGGACCTCAGAGGCAACGTTTCCACTCAGAGAGGGTAGTCCGTAACTGAAACGAGCTGCCAGAGGAAACTATAGAAGCAGATTCAGTTACCGCAAATTAAAAGACATTTGGTCAGCCAGGTGTAGACGTGGAACGGTCAAAGTAAAGCCGTTTTCTTTCAGTGTTATAGTAGTACGTAAAGTGCTTTTTACGTAGCCAATGCGGCACGGTGGCGCAATGGGTAAAGCTGCCAGTTTGATCCTGATTACGGGCGCTGTCCGTGCGGAGTTTGCACGTTCTCCCCGTGACCGCGTGGGTTTCCTCCGGGTGCTCCGGTTTCCTCCCACATCCCAAAGACGCGCGGGTTTGTGGGTTAATCGGCCCTCCGTAAAACTGCCCCCTTGTGCGTAGGGAGTGGATGAGAAAGTGGGATAGCACGGAGCCAGTGTGAACGGGTGATGGATGGTGGGCCAAAGGGCCTGCATCCGTGCTGTCGGTGGGTTCACTGCACAGACTCCATGTGTACAGTCACAGTCACTGACTGAGCGAAGTTGCTCAACACGCTAGCTGGTGATTGTACAAGGCCTTACGACCGTTGTCGGGGAAAGCGTTGCTAAGCAACAAGGCCTCGGCCCTTTGCCTTTGGTTTGGTTTGTGGGAAAGATGTTAATGGGTGACGGGAATACTGGCCTTATCCCAGAAGACCAGTACCCACCATCCACAGTGGAGATACAGGCCATTCGGCCCAAACACTCCATGCTGGAAGACATCTGAGTCTTTTAGTTTAGACAATAGACAACAGACAATAGGTGCAGGAGTAGGCCATTCAGCCCCTCGAGCCTGTACGCACCGCCATTCAATGCGATCATGGCTGATCACTCTCAATCAGTACCCCGTTCCTGCCTTCTCCCCATACCCCCTCACTCCGCTATCCTTAAGAGCTCTATCCAGCTCTCTCTTGAAAGCATCCAACGAACTGGCCTCCACTGCCTTCTGAGGCAGAGAATTCCACACCTTCACCACTCTCTGACTGAAAAAGTTCTTCCTCATCTCCGTTCTAGAGATACAGCGCAGAAACAGGCCCTTCGGCCCACCGGTTCCGCGCCGACCATCGATCCACGCACATTAACACTATCCTACACACACTAGGGACAGTTTTTACATTTACCAAGCCAATTAACCTACATACCTGCGCGTCTTTGGAGTGTGGGAGGAAACCGAAGATCTCGGAGAAAACCCAAGCAGGTCACGGGGAGAACGTACAAACTCCGTACAGACGGCGCCCGTAGTCAGTACCGAACCTGAGTCTCCAGCGCTGCATTCGCTGTAAGGCAGCAACTCTACCGCTGCGCCACCGTGCCACTTATCTGCTGTAGTGCATGTGGTGTTGGGGGTCATATCATATCATATCATATATATACAGCCGGAAACAGGCCTTTTCGGCCCACCAAGTCCGTGCCGCCCAGCGATCCCCGCACATTAACACTATCCTACACCCACTAGGGACAATTTTTACCTTTACCCAGCCAATTAACCTACATACCTGTACGTCTTTGGAGTGTGGGAGGAAACCGAAGATCTCGGAGAAAACCCACGCAGGTCATGGGGAGAACGTACAAACTCCTTACAGTGCAGCACCCGTAGTCAGGATCGAACCTGAGTCTCCGGCGCTGCATTCGCTGTAAAGCAGCAACTCTACCGCTGCGCCACCGTGCCACATATCTGCTGTTGTGCGTGTGGTGTAGGGGGTCCCGGAGTACAGTTGGAGAGAGAGCTCCAGGAATGAAATGGCAGCACGGTGAGGCGGCGGGTAGAGTCGCTGCCTCACGGCATCAGAGACCCCGGTTCGATCCTGACCTCGGGTGCTGTCTGTGTGGAGTTTGCACCTTTCTCCCTGCGACTACGTGGGTTTTCTCCGGGTGCTCCCACATCCCAAAGACGTGTGGGTTTCAACATTAATCGGCCCTCTGCAAATTTCCCCTAGTGTGCAGGGAGTGGATGGGAAAGTGGAATCACAAAGACCTAGTGTGGCCGGGTAATCGATGGTCAGCATGGACTTGGTGGGCCGAAGGGCCTGTTTCCATGCTGTATCTCTCAACTAAACTAAACAGTCTAGCATTAAATGATGGATTTTTAAAAAAGCTACAAACCCAGCAAATCAATCAAAAACATTGGAAACATCTTACCAATCATTTAAATCTGGTACTGTCCAACACATCTGTCTCATTGGAGGCACTAGGAACTCATCTCAGTTCTAAATGGCCTACCCCTTATTCTTAAACCGTGGCCCCTTGATCTGGAGAGAACATGGATAGGTGACGTTTCACAGAGTGCTGGGGTAACTCAGCAGGTCAGGCAGCATCTGTGGAGAACATGGATAGGTGACGTTTCACAGAGTGCTGGAGTAACTCAGCGGGTCAGGCAGCATCTGTGGAGAACATGGATAGGTGACGTTTCAAAGAGTGCTGGGGTAACTCAGCAGGTCAGGCAGCATCTGTGGAGAACATGGATAGGTGACGTTTCGGATCAAGACCCGTTTTTTCAACATAATTAAAGGTTTGTCCCTGTCCCACCCCGGCCATTCCTCCTTCTCCCCGCTCCCGTCTGGCAAAGGTGCAGAAGCTTGAAAGTGCGCACCACCAGACTCAGGAACAGCCTCTTCCTCTCTGTTATCAGGCTTCTCAAATGTCCTTCCATAAGCTAGGGTACTGTCTGATTCACCTCTACCCCATTGCGGACATTGGACTTTGTCTGAGGAACTGCTGCACTATAACACTGAGAACTATATTCTGCACTCTGTATCTTCACCTTTGCTCTACCTATTGTACTTGAGTTTGACCTCATTTCATTTATGTATGGTGTGTCTGATCTGCTTGGATAGCCTCCAGCTCTTCAACCCCACCCTCTACTTTCAGTCTGAAGAAGGGTCCTGACCCGAAACGTCACCCAGCCTTTCTCTCCAGAGATGCTGCCTGACCACGCTGAGTTATTCCAGCACTGTGTGTCTATCTTAGGTGGATATGGAGAGGATGTTTCCACTAGTGGGAGAGTCTAGGACCAGAGGGCACAGCCTCAGAATTAGAGGACGTTCCTTTAGGAAGGAGATGAGGAAGGATTTCTTTAGTCAGAGGGCAGTGAATCTGTGGAACTCATTGCCACAGACGCTCTCAAGGCCAAATCAGTGGATATTTTTAAGGCGGAGGTTGACAGATTCTTGATTAGTAAGAATGTCAAGGGTTATGGAGAGAAGTCAGGAGCATGGGGTTAGGAGGGAGAGATAGATCAGCCATGATTGAATGGTGGAGTAGACTTGAGGAGTATTCTGCTCCTATCACTAATGTCCTTTTGAACACAAACTCAAGTACAATAGGTAGAGCAAAGGGGAAGATGCAGAGTGCAGATTTGTGGGCCGAAGGGCCTGTTTCTCTGCTGTACTGTGGTACGTAAATTAAGAGAGGGGACATAGAACGTAGATGAGCTTCATGTTAATGCATATGTGGTGTTGTGAATCTTTAATATTAGCACAGGTCTCTATAGTTAGCACTATAGAGCGGCCAGCGGCCCACCAGCCAGCGGATCCAACAAATCATCCGCCAACATTTCCGTCACCTACAATGGGACCCCACTACTGGCCATATCTTCCCATCCCCTCCCCTCTCTGCGTTCCACAGAGACCGTTCCCTCTGTAACTCCCTGGTCCACTCGTCCCTTCCTACCCAAACCACCCCAACCCCGGGCACTTTCCCCTGCAACCCCACAAGATGCAACACCTGTCCCTTTACCTCCCCCCTCAACTCCATCCAAGGACCCAAACAGTCTTTCCAGGTGAGACAGAGGTTCACCTGCACCTCCTCCAACCTCATCTATTGCATCCGCTGCTCTAGATGTCAACTTATTTACATCGGCGAAACCAAGCGCAGGCTCGGCGATCGCTTCGCACAACACCTGCGCTCGGTCCGCATTAACCAAACTGATCTCCCGGTGGCCGAGCACTTCAACTCCCCCTCCCATTCCCAGTCTGACCTTTCTGTCATGGGCCTCCTCCAGTGCCATAGTGAGGCCCACCGGAAATTGGAGGAACAGCACCTCATATTTCGCCTGGGCAGCTTGCAGCCCAGCAGTATGAACATCGACTTCTCCATCTTTAGATAGTTCCTCTGTCCCTCTCTTCCCCTCCTCCTTCCCAGATCTCCCTCTATCTTTCTGTCTCCACCTATATCCTTCCTTTGTCCCGCCCCCCTGACATCAGTCTGAAGAAGGGTCTCGACCCGAAACGTCACCCATTCCTTCTCTCCCGAGATGCTGCCTGACCTGCTGAGTTACTCCAGCATTTTGTGAATAAATACCTTCGATTTGTACCAGCATCTGCAGTTATTTTCTTATAGTTAGCACAGGTCTCTGGCGTGTTGAGACCCAATAAAAGTAATGAGAGCTGCCATGAATAACACAAGGAGACAGGGCCACCTCAGGATACAAGTTAATGGTCTCCTTACAATAACTAACGTCTCTGCTAATGTCACGTGTACAATTATGTCACATATGCATGACTCATTTACACATACTCCCATAAAATATGATTCAATAGCATTCACATACGGCACCAAGTAAAATTAGTGCTCACAAATATCACACACGCAGTTATTAATACTCCAGTAGTGTACCATGGATGATTATTATCCTATCGATCACTACAATTTAAATATTGGTCATTAATATTCAAATATTGGTCATTGATATTCAAATATTGGTCATTAATATTTAAAGGCTGGATAAATTATAATCACGTGGTAAATCATGAATAAATATTCCACTCAGGTCATTGATATTCACAGATATTCCACCTTGGACAATTAATATTCTCAATTATCACTCTGGGACACTAACATTGGAAGATATTTAATGGATAATTAATGTTGACAGATTTTGCACCATCAGTTATTAATATTCATAGCCTTTTCACCATGTGCATGCCAACAGTCTGGAAAGGGTGTGGAGAAGATTTACCAGGATGTTGCCAGGACTCGAGGGGCCAGGGCTACAGGGAGAGAGAGGTTGGGCAGGCTAGGACTTTATTCCTTGTAGCGCAGGAGAACGAGGGGCAACTTTACAGAGGTGTAGAAGGTCAAGAGGAGAATAGATTGGGTCCCTTTCCCAGGGTTAGGGAATCAAAACCAAGAGGACAAAGGTTTAAGGAGAGAAAGATTTAATAGGAACCTGAGGGGCACCTATTAAAATTAGTGTTTCTACCAGTAGCAGAGTCTAGGACTAGAGGTCATAGCCTCAGAAATAAAGGACGTTCTTTTAGGAAGGAGATGAGGAGGAATTTCTTTTGTCAGCGGGTGGTGAATCTGTAGAATTCTTTGCCACAGACGGCTGTGGAGGCCAAGTCAGTGGATATATTGTGGATAGGCAGGTACAGGCTACTGAGCTGGATGATCAGCCATGATCATATTGAATGGCGGTGCAGGCTCGAAGGGCCGAATGGCCTACTCCTGCACCTATTTTCTATGTTTCTATGTTTCTATGTAATAATGCATTACATTTGTATAGCGCTTTTCTAAACACTCAAAGACGCTTTACAAGGTTTACTAAAACATAGAAAAAATAATAATAATAAGTAAACGAACAGAAAAGGAAAAAGAATGTGAGGTGACGGTCAGTGGTTGAAGGCAGTGTTGAACAGGTGAGACTTCAGTGATGTTTTGAATGTGTTGAGTGAGGAGGAGTCTCTGATGGTTTAAGGTAGTGAGTTCCAGAGGGTGGGAGCAGCGATGGAGAAAGCCCTGTCCCCCCAGGATCTGAGTTTTGTACGGATGGGGGGGGACAGGAGATTGGCAGCAGCAGAGCGGAGGGTGCAGGTGGGAGTGTGTCTGTGGAGGAGGTCAGTCAGGTAGGATGGGGCCAGGTTATGGAGGGCTTTATAGGTCATGAGGAGGATTTTGTACTGGATTCTCTGGGGGATGGGGAGCCAGTGGAGCTTGTAAAGGACAGGGGTGACATGGTCACGGGTCGGGGAGTGGGTGAGTAGACGGGCAGCGGAGTTCTGGATGTATTGGAGTTTGTTGATGATTTTTGAGGGTGAACAATAGAGGAGGCTGTTGCAGTAGTCCAGACGGGAGGTGATGAAGGCGTGGATGAGGGTTTCTGCAGCTGTGGAGGAGAGGGGTGGACGGAGACGGGCGATGTTTTTGAGGTGGAAGAAGGCTGTCTTGGTGATGTGTTTAGTGTGTTTGTCGAAGGAGAGGGTTTGATCAAAGATGATGCCAAGATTCCGGATGTGAGGGGAGGTGGATACTGGGAAACCATCAATATAAGGCTACATTTGTTGTTAATGTAATCCTGACATTCCTGACATTCCTGGCATTCATAGCGAGGGGATTTGAGTATAGGAGCAGGGAGGTTCTGCTGCAGTTGTACAGGGCATTGGTGAGACCACACCTGGAGTATTGCGTACAGTTTTGGTCTCCTAATCTGAGGAAAGACATTCTTGCCATAGAGGGAGTACAGAGAAGGTTCACCAAATTGATTCCTGGGATGGCAGGACTTTCATATGAAGAAAGACTGGATGGACTCGGCTTGTACTCGCTGGAATTTAGAAGATTGAGGGGGGATCTTATAGAAACTTACAAAATTCTTAAGGGGTTTGGACAAGCTAGATGCAGGAAGATTGTTCCCGATGTTGGGGAAGTCCAGAACAAGGGGTCACAGTTTAAGGATAAGGGGGAAATCTTTTAGGACCGAGATGAGAAAGTTTTTTTTGTAGGTGGATTTGGTGAGCGTAGGCAGAGATAAATAGTTTCTTGATTAGTATGGGTGTTAGAGGTTATGGGAAGAATGCAGGAGAAGGGGTTAGGAGGGAGAGATCGATCAGCCATGATTGATTGGCGGTGTAGACCTGATGGGCCGACTGACCTAATTCTGCTCGTATCACTTATGAACATGAGCTTATTATGAACAGACAGTACCCGTAGTCTGGATCGAACCTGGGTCTCCGGCGCTGTAAGGCATCAACTCTACCGCTGCACCACCTATATAATTACATACAAGAAGATTTCCACCACTGGCCGACCCAAAAATTTAATTTTCTTCAACCATTTAGTGTGGTACATTCCTCGTTCTTTGCAAGATATTTTCTCCGCCCGGCGGGGGCTTCAATGTCGGGAGCCCCGACCGCCCCGACGTGGCAACTCCAACAGCCTGACCGCAGGAGAAGACGGCAGGGAAGAGAAAAAGACATTGTGGCCTTCCATCACAGTGAGGAGGTGACTGGAGGAGACTCACTGTGATGGATGTTTCTTTTGTTTGGTGTTGGTTTATGATTGTGTGTGTTATTGCATTTTTATTGATTATTCTTATTGGTCTTATTGTTGAACTGCGGGTAATTTTTCATTTCTTTTGAAATGACTATTGATTGACTATTGACTATTGACTATTGATTTTTAATCAAAATAATTTTAATGCAAAATGATTGCATTGTTAATCCCTAACCTTATCTCCCACCTATCACTTATGATCTTCTGAGTGCTATAAGTGGGGAGACTTTCTCAAAACAGCTACACTCTTCACGTGGGATCGGCAGAGGCAGCGGGCTGTGATTTATCTATTTTAATGCTGAGGACACTGGTGTTCAATATTGAAATGTGGCTGACTCATTTGTGCTTTGTTCCACTATCTTTGATGTGGCCCACCAGGCTTTTATCTCTGCCAGAGTGTGATGATGAACAGCTAACACAACTGGCTGGCTTGCACGCTGAGAAAAACACCACTCACACCACCTATTAACCATCAAGCTGCTGGTTTTGTTTCAACTGATTAAAACACTTTCATACAGACACAGAGAGCTGGAGTAACTCAGTGGCACAGGCAGCATCTGTGGAGAGAAGTGAATGGGTGACGTTGTTCCCCCTCCAGCCGTTATAATAATTTTTGGTGGAACAGATTTAACGACAAACAGGGGTCTAAACTGTTGACATTTTTTTTTGCGGCCCAGATTCTGTTTTGTTTTGTTTTTTTTTTGTTAGTTTGCTTATTTTAGTTTAGGGGGTAAATCTTTTTGGGGGGGGTTTATTTTTATCTTTAAAAATATATATATATATAAGTTCTCTTTTAACCTTTTATCTATAATTACTTAGAGACTGGGAGGTCTATACCCTATATGTATTTTGAAACTGAATTTATATTAAGGCTACATTTGTTGTTAATGTAATCCTGACATTACTGGCATTCATAGCGAGGGGATTTGAGTATAGGAGCAGGGAGGTTCTGCTGCAGTTGTACAGGGCATTGGTGAGACCACACCTGGAGTATTGAGTACAGTTTTGGTCTCCTAATCTGAGGAAAGACATTCTTGCCATAGAGGGAGTACAGAGAAGGTTCACCAGATTGATTCCTGGGATGGCAGGACTTTCATATGAAGAAAGACTGGATAGACTCGGCTTGTACTCGCTGGAATTTAGAAGATTGAGGGGGGATCTTATAGAAACTTACAAAATTCTTAAGGGGTTTGGACAGGCTAGATGCAGGAAGATTGTTCCCGATGTTGGGGAAGTCCAGAACAAGGGGTCACAGTTTAAGGATAAGGGGGAAATCTTTTAGGACCGAGATGAGAAAGTATTTTTTCACACAGAGAGTGGTGAATCTGTGGAATTCTCTGCCACAGAAGGTAGTTGAGGCCAGTTCATTGGCTATATTTAAGAGGGAGTTAGATGTGGCCCTTGTGGCTAAAGGGATCAGGGGGTATGGAGAGAAGGCAGGTACAGGATACTGAGTTGGATGATCAGCCATGATCATATTGAATGCTCGAAGGGCCGAATGGCCTACTCCTGCACCTATTTTCTATGTTTCTATGTTTCTATGATCCCTATGTATCAATATCACTGTTAAGCTTATCATTTTTTGAAATTTAATAAAAAAGATTTGAAAAGAAAGAAAGAGACCCTTCTTCAGACTGAAAGGTCAGTGTGGGAATGGGAAGGAGAATTAAAGTGTTTGGCAACTGGGAGATCAGGTCGGTTCAGGCAGGCTGAGCCAAGGTGTTCCGCGAAACGATTGCCCAGCCTGCGTTTGGTCTCGCCGATGTATAAGAGTCCACATCTTGAACAGATCCAGTAGATAAGGTTGGAGGAGGTGCAAGTGAACTTCTGCCTGACCCATACTGTGCTCCACTTCTAATTAAGAGCGTGCCGTTGATTTAGAACCATTTGGCACGAGTGCAAAGGAAATCATAATTTTAAAGATAATATTTATTCCAGTGTTTCCCTCCAGCTGCATGCTCTCATTACCAGTTAATACCATCTCCCGAAAACAGGAAGCAATGGCTCCTTAATTAAGTTCCCTAATTAAGTAGACAATTATTTCATCTGTGAAAATCTGGTTCACTCTCAGTTCAAAGGTTTAGTAGTTGCTGCATTAAAATTGAGTCATACTTCTCCCTTAACAAAGACTAAGGGCAGTCATCACCATTACATAAGTGCACGCCATCAACGTCAGCACACTTTGTTACTGTCTGTGGTATTTATTCACAAAATGCCGGAGTAACTCAGCGGGATAGGCAGCATCTCGGGAGAGAAGGAATGGGCAATGTTTCGGGTCGAGACCCTTCTTCAGACTGATGGCAATCCGTAATGCACCGACACCTTGTACTGGAGCCTATCAGGGAGAAGGCAATTCTGGATTTAGTGTTGTGTAATGATCCTGATCTGATAAGGGGACTAGAGGTAAAAGAGCCATTAGGAGGCAATGATCACAACATGATAAGTTTTACTCTGCAAATGGAAAGGCAGAAGGGAAAATCGGAAGTGTCGGTATTACAGTATAGCAAAGGGGATTACAGAGGCATGAGGCAGGAGCTGGCCAAAATTGACTGGAAGGAGGCCCTAGCAGGGAAGACGGTAGAACAGCAATGGCAGGTATTCCTGGGAATAATGCAGAGGTTGCAGGATCAATTTATCCCAAAGAGGCGGAAAGACTCTAAGGGGAGTAAGAGACACCTGTGGCTGACGAGGGAAGTCAAGGACAGCATAAAAATTAAGGAGAGGAAGTATAACATAGCAAAGAAGAGTGGGAAGACAGAGGATTGGGACTCTTTTAAAGAGCAACAAAAGTTAACTAAAAAGGCAATACGGGGAGAAAAGATGAGGTACGAGGGTAAACTAGCCAATAATATAAAGGAGGATAGCAAAAGTTTTTTTAGGTACGTGAAGAGGAAAAAAATAGTCAAGGCAAATGTGGGTCCCTTGAAGACAGAAGCAGGGGAATTTATTATGGGGAACAAAGAAATGGCAGACGAGTTAAACCGTTACTTTGGATCTGTGTTTACTGAGGAGGATACACACAATCTCCCAAATGTTCTAGGGGTCGGAGAACCTAGGGTGATGGAGGAACTGAAGGGAATCCACATTAGGCAGGAAATGGTTTTGGGTAGACTGATGGGACTGAAGGCTGATAAATCCCCAGGGCCTGATGGTCTGCATCCCAGGGTACTTAAGGAGGTGGCTCTAGAAATAGTGGAAGCATTGGAGATCATTTTTCAATGTTCTATAGATTCAGGATCAGTTCCTGTGGATTGGAGGATAGCAAATGTTATCCCACTTTTTAAGAAAGGAGGGAGAGAGAAAACAGGTAATTATAGACCAGTTAGTCTGACATCAGTGGTGGGGAAGATGCTGGAGTCAAATATAAAAGACGAAATTGCTGAGCATTTGGATAGCAGTAACAGGATCATTCCGAGTCAGCATGGATTTACGAAGGGGAAATCATGCTTGACAAATCTACTGGAATTTTTTGAGGATGTAACTAGGAAAATTGACAGGGGAGAGTCAGTGGATGTGGTGTACCTCGACTTTCAGAAAGCCTTCGACAAGGTCCCACATAGGAGATTAGTGGGCAAAATTAGAGCACATGGTATTGGGGGTAGGGTACTGACATGGATAGAAAATTGGTTGATAGACAGAAAGCAAAGAGTGGGGATAAATGGGTCCCTTTCGGAATGGCAGGCAGTGACCAGTGGGGTACCGCAAGGTTCGGTGCTGGGACCCCAGCTATTTACGATATACATTAATGACTTAGATGAAGGGATTAAAAGTACCATTAGCAAATTTGCAGATGATACTAAGCTTGGGGGTAGTGTGAATTGTGAGGAAGATGCAATAAGGCTGCAGGGTGACTTGGACAGGTTGTGTGAGTGGGCGGATACATGGCAGATGCAGTTTAATGTAGATAAGTGTGAGGTTATTCACTTTGGAAGTAAGAATAGAAAGGCAGATTATTATCTGAATGGTGTCATGTTAGGAAGAAGGGATGTTCAACGAGATCTGGGTGTCCTAGTGCATCAGTCACTGAAAGGAAGCATGCAGGTACAGCAGGCAGTGAAGAAAGCCAATGGAATGTTGGCCTTCGTAACAAGAGGAGTTGAGTATAGGAGCAAAGAGGTCCTTCTACAGTTGTACCGGGCCCTGGTGAGACCGCACCTGGAGTACTGTGTGCAGTTTTGGTCTCCAAATTTGAGGAAGGATATTCTTGCTATTGAGGGCGTGCAGCGTAGGTTCACTAGGTTGATTCCCGGAATGGCGGGACTGTCGTATGTTGAAAGGCTGGAGCAATTAGGCTTGTATACACTGGAATTTAGAAGGATGAGGGGGGATAATATTGAAACATATAAGATAATTAGGGGATTGGACACATTAGAGGCAGGAAACATGTTCCCAATGTTGGGGGAGTCCAGAACAAGGGGCCACAGTTTAAGAATAAGGGGTAGGCCATTTAGAACGGAGATGAGGAAGAACTTTTTCAGTCAGAGAGTGGTGAAGGTGTGGAATTCTCTGCCTCAGAAGGCAGTGGAGGCCAGTTCGTTGGATGCTTTCAAGAGAGAGCTGGATAGAGCTCTTAAGGATAGCGGAGTGAGGGGGTATGGGGAGAAGGCAGGAACGGGGTACTGATTGAGAGTGATCAGCCATGATCGCATTGAATGGCGGTGCTGGCTCGAAGGGCTGAATGGCCTACTCCTGCACCTATTGTCTATTGTCTATTGACATAGAAACATAGAAAATAGGTGCAGGAGTAGCCATTCGGCCCTTCGAGCCTGCACCGCCATTCAATATGATCATGGCTGATCATCCAGCTCAGTAACCTGTACCTGCCTTCTCTCCATACCCCCTGATCCCTTTAGCCACAAGGGCCACATCTAACTCCCTCTTAAATATAGCCAATGAACTGGCCTCAACTACCTTCTGTGGCAGAGAATTCCACAGATTCACCACTCTCTGTGTGAAGAAATGTTTTCTCATCTCGGTCCTAAAAGACTTCCCCCTTATCCTTAAGCTGTGACCCCTGGTTCTGGACTTCCCCAACATCGGGAACAATCTTCCCGCATCTAGCCTCTCCAACCCCTTAAGAATTTTATATGTTTCTATAAGATCCCCCCTCAGTCTTCTAAATTCCAGCGAGTACAAGCCCAGTCTATCCAGTCTTTCTTCATATGAAAGTCCTGCCATCGACGTCGAGCGAGGGGGGCCGTCTCCCATCATCTCTGGAGGACATGGATAGGTGACGTTTCAGGGGACCTGTCCATTCCGAAGAAGGGTCCCAACCCAAATAGTCACCTGTTCATTCCCTCCAGAGATGCTGCCTGACCTGCTGAGTTACTCCAGCACTTTGTGTTACCACCCGACCAGGCAAGATGCTACCTGCTGCCCTGACCTACTCCAGCTAAAGTGTAACTCCACCGAGATCGACTCGAAACGGCCTCTCTAGTTCAGGAGAAGTTAGGAATGAACAAGAAGGGCTGGCATGTAATGAAAAAGTAGAGTTGAGTATCATTTTCGAAGCGTGGAATGGCACTTGAATGTATCAATAAATCTAGAAGCATTTGTCTTTTATGTCTTAAGAGCCCTATTGATTTTCTGGGATGGGTATCTATTAATAATAGTCATTCTGTGACATCTCCATGCCTTAGTTGACAGAATGTCAACGGTAGAAGACTAGTTTTCAAGATTTGAGCACGTACCATATGACAGAGGTAATGTTGCAGATGAGATACTAAGCCAAGATCTTGCTAGTTCTCATGGATGGAGAAGTAGAGTTCTCTTTGAGGCATTCTTAACGAAGTGGGGTGAAAGTTTTCCAGAGAACTGTAGATGTGTACAAAGGAACTGCAGATGCTGGTTTACACCGAAGATAGACACAAAAAGCTTAAGTAACTCAACGGGACAGGCAGCATCTCTGGAGAAAAGGAATAGGTGACTGTTCGGGTCAAGACTCCTCTTCAGAACTGTAGATGCTGGAAATCTGAAACAAAAGTCCAAAAAAATTGGAGATGTTTCTGTTTATCACTTTGGTTTATTATTATTAGATGTACCGAGACACAGTGCAAAACCTTGTTTGCATGCTGTCCAGTCAGATCATACTGTACATGTAATCAAGCCCTACACAAATACAATAGGTAGTGCAGAATATAGTATTACAGCGTTATGGTGTTACAGTTACAGAGAAAGTGCAGATTAGAAAAGTGCAAAGGCAGCAATGAGGTAGGTTGGGAGATCTGGAAATCACCCTTGGTTAAGGGAGAAGGGTCTCGACCCGAAACGTCACCCATTCCTTCTCTCCTGAGATGCTGCCTGACCTGCTGAGTTACTCCAGCATTTTGTGAATAAATACCTTGGTTAAGGGAAGATCATTCAGTAGAAGCTGCACCTCAATCTGGTGATAAGTGCTTTCAATCCTTTGTATCCTCTGCCCGATGGGGGAGGGGGGGGAGAGGGATTGACCGGGTGAAAGTGGTTCCTGTCTATGTTGGCTGCTTTGCGGAGGCAGTGTGAAGAGTAGATGGAGCTGGGTGGGGGTGGGGGTGGGGGTGGGGGGGGGGGTGGGGGTGGGGTGGGGGGAGCGGGGGTGGGGAGTGGGTGGAGGTGGGGGGGGAGTGGGGGTGGTGAGGTTGGAGGCTGGACTGTATCACGGACAGGGCTACATCCACAACCATCTTGTGGTCTTGTGCAGAGCTGTTCCCAAACCAAGTTGTGAAGCATCCTGACAAGAGTTTCCTACCATGAATCTGTAGACTGGTGAGTCAGTTAAGAGTTTAGCAGATAACGCAGGAGGAATAATGCCCAGATTCACTCCCTCTCCCCACAGATGCACCCTGACCGGCAAAAATCTCCATCATTGTCTGATGTTATTTAAGCTCTCCCCCCAGTGTCCTGAGCAATCTCAATACAATACAATACAATATATCTTTATTGTCATTGTACAGGGGTACAACGAGATTGGGAATGCGCCTCCCATACGATGCAATAATTTAATTAGCTAGTCAGTATTAATTTAAACAACAACAACCCAATGAAACAAATTGGAACAGTTTTAAAACAGAATAAAGTGCAAGTAGATCTGTGCCGGTTCACTGTGCGATGTGACCATCCGGCTCAGCAGGACCGGTTCGTAGCAGCTATGGCCCTGGGGATGAAGCTGTTCCTGAGTCTGGAGGTGCGGGCGTAGAAGGCCTTGTATCGTCGGCCCGATGGAAGAAGTTCGAACAGACTGTTGCAGGGGTGTGAGGAGTCTTTGTGGATGCTGGTGGCTTTTCTGAGGCATCGTGTGTTGTAGATGCCCTCCAAGGCTGGTAGCTGTGTTCCGATGGTCCTCTGAGCTCTATGGGCTACCCGCTGAAGAGCTTTCCTCTCTGCCTCCGTGCAGCTGAGGTACCACACAGGGATGCCATGTGTTAGGATGCTCTCTATGGTGCAGCGGTAGAATGTCGTCAGCAGCTGTTGGGGCAGACCAAAGTTCTTCAGTGTTTTTAGGTAGAACAGTCGTTGCTGTGCCATCTTGACCAGCGCAGCAGTGTTATTGGACCATGTGAGGTCCTCCGAAATGTGAGTGCCCAGAAACTTGAAGCTGGACACTCTCTCACACCCCATCTAGACTTGACTACAGATTCCTTCATCACCATTAAATCCTGAATCCCCCAACCTAACAGCCTGTTTCTGCACTGTATCTCTAAAACTAAATACGAGAACATGGATAGGTGACATTTAATGTCGAGACGTTTCTTTACTCTGATTGTCGGGGTGGAGGGCAGGATAAAGGGTGGTGGAGCAAAGGGGAAGATACAGAGTATAGAATATAGTTCTCCAGAGACAAAGTCCAATGTCCGCAATGGGGTAGTAAAATTATCCACTCAATATCTCGTTGTTGGTTGTGTATTGATAGTGGCAAGCATGATTAATTGAGGGACTTGGAGAGGTTGTCAGTGCTCGAGTAATGTACGCGCTGGAAATTATTGCCCAGATTATTGTACAAAACAATTATGAAGCCAAGTGCTCCTTGCTTCTCTGGGACAGCTGAGCTCCCTATCGACAAACACATCATCTCAAATTCTCCATGACACATCTCATTGGCAATCTTTAACCCAATCATTTGCCTCAAATCAATTAAAATGTATTTCTCAAATCCATAAAATTCTTCCGAATGCAAAACTCAATGAATTGTCGACACCACAAGGGAATGCAGATGCTGCTTTGCAAGAAAAGACACAAAGTGCTGGAGTAACTCAGCGGGTCTGGTAGCAACTCTGGGGAATGTGGATAGGTAACGTTTCGAGCCGAGACCCTTCTTCGGGCTGATTCAAGTCTGATTCAAACAAGTTTGAAGAAGAGTCCCGACCAGAAACGTCACCTATCCATGTCCTCCAGAGATGCTGCCTGATCCGCTGAGTTACTCCAGCACTCTGTGAAACATCACCTATCCTTGTTCTCCACAGATGCTGCCTGACCCGCTGAGTTACTCCAGCACTCTGTGAAACGCCACCTATCCATGTTCTCCGCAGATGCTGCCCGACCCGCTGAGTTACTCCAGCACTTGGTGTCTTTTGTACTCAATGAATTGTTGGTGAAAAAGCTGAAGGGCGTGAACATTTCACACGAGAGTGAATTTATCCTTCATTGGTTCCTTCTGGAGAATGGGCTTTTAAATCCCCCGGCCCAACTCCTCAATAGGATTTTTTTTTCTTTCTTACTATCTCTCTTTCTCTTTAGACTTTAGAGATATGGTGTGGAAACAGTCCCACCGAGTCCAAGCAGACCAGCAATCAGCCTGTAAACTGGTTCTATCCTACACTCACTGGAGGCAATGTACAATCAATCTACAAGAAGCCAATCAACCTACAAACCCACACGGTTATGGAAGGAAACCGGAGATCTCGGGGAAAACCCATGTAGGTCACGGGGAGAACGTACAAGCTCCATACAGACAGCACCCATAGTCAGGATGGAACCCGGGTCTCTGGCGCTGTGATGCAGCAACTCTACCGCTGCACCACCGAGCTGACCTGATAGCATAGACCAACTGGCCCGAATGGCCTGTGTTCACTCCACGATTCCTGTGTAGCGGGGGAGCCTGAATACCAAAAAGACTACAAGGCTGAGTGCGATTTCATTTGTAAAAACGATAGAGATGTAGCTAACATTTATTAATATGTTTTTGAATATTAAATGGGACCAACCTTCAGAAAATAGCAAGCAGATTTCCATTAATTTTCTTCACCAACATGTCAAGCAGCAAAGCCTCAAATAAATGTCACAATAAAGGCCAAGTCAGAACCAGTCGACAAACAGAGCGGGAGAGTAAATTAGAGATTAACAGACGGCGATAAGAAGGGTGGGCGTTGAGGAGGTGCAGCAGTGATAAGTTGGAGAGAGGTCTGGCCATGAGAGCTGATGGTGCTGGGATACCTGAAGAGAACGAGTTAAAATCCCACACAGATCAGTGAGGAGCAACGCACAAAACACTGGAAGAACTCAGCCGGTCAGGCAGCATCTGTGGAGGGAACATCTGTGCAAGAAAACTTTCTCAATAGACAATAGATAATAGACAATAGACAATAGGTGCAGGATGTATGGTTTTCTTTTATTTATTGAACTTCATTTTTGATGCTTGTTTATTAGATTATCCAGCGAGTGTTATGTTTACAAACCTGTCGTGCTGCTGCAGGTAAGTTATTCATTGTTATAGACAATAGACAATAGGTGCAGGAGGAGGCCATTCGGCCCTTCGAGCCAGCACCGCCATTCAATGTGATTATGGCTGATCATTCTCAATCAGTACCCCGTTCCTGCCTTCTCCCCATACCCCCTGACTCCGCTATCCTTAAGAGCTCTATCTAGCTCTCTCTTGAATGCATTCAGAGAATTGGCCTCCACTGCCTTCTGAGGCAGAGAATTCCACAGATTCACAACTCTCTGACTGAAAAGGTTTTTCCTCATCTCAGTTCTAAATGTCCTACCCCTTATTCTTAAACTGTGGCCCCTTGTTCTGGACTCCCCCAACATTGGGAACATGTTTCCTGCCTCTAACGTGTCCAACCCCTTAATAATCTTATACGTTTCGTTAAGATCTCCTCTCATCCTTCTAAATTCCAGTGTATACAAGCCTAGTCGCTCCAGTCTTTCAACATATGACAGTCCCGCCATTCCGGGAATTAACCTAGTAAACCTACGCTGCACGTCCTCAATAGCAAGAATATCCTTCCTCAAATTTGGAGACCAAAACTGCACACAGTACTCCAGGTGCGGTCTCACTAGGGCCCTGTACAACTGCAGAAGGACCTCTTTGCTCCTATACTCAACTCCTCTTGTTATGAAGGCCAACATTCCATTGGCTTTCTTCACTGCCTGCTGTACCTGCATGCTTCCTTTCAGTGACTGATGCATTAGGACACCCAGATCTCGTTGGACGTCCCCTTGTCCTAACTTGACCCGGAATGTCACCTATTCTTTCCCATCCACAAATTGAGGGACAAGGGCCAAACGCAGGCAGGTGGGACTAGTGAAGATGGGGCCTGTTGCTCGGCGTGGGAAGGTGGGCCGATGGGCTGTTTCCATGCTGTCCCACTCTATGATTCTACCACTCTATTGGAAGGCCTTGGTGTGAAGCCTGAGGTTGGCTCTTCCCCAGCCCGATCCCTGATGTGAGCTTGCTCTCTCCACCAAACGTCAGTCAGGCAAGTTTTTCATCAGTTCACATTTTAAACACTAACGAGATGAAAATCATTTCACGCTTGGCTGAAGCAGCACAATTCCTCACGGACAGATCAACAATACCTCCGGAATAATTGCACATGCCAGAGAGGCCGGAGGAGTGACTGTGGTGGAGAGGGGGGAGAGGGGGAGATAGCGAGGAGGGGAAGATGACTACGGACAAATTTCCGTCTCTCCACAACTTACTCTTGCAGCCTGCGTCAGGCTGAGTAATCCATGCGGATCTACGATCCCAATGAAATATGTTTGAAACAGTCTTCACAATAGGCTCAAGAGCCTTCACACAAGGGCCTTACTCAAGGCATTAGTCACCATCACCACCGCAATTGAGGTGGCGGTCAAGACCTGCACAGGATAGGAATCTGAGGGGTAACTTTCTCACACAAAGGGGGGGTGGGTGTATGGAACGAGCTGTCAGAGGAGGTAGTTGAGGCAGGGACTGTCCCAACATTTAAGAAACAGTTAGACGGGTACATGGATAGGACAGGTTTGGAGGGATATGGACCAAACGCAGGCAGGCGGGACTAGTGTAGCTGGGACATGTTGCCCGGTGTGGGCAAGTTGGGCCGAGGGGCTTGTTTACACGCTGCATCACTCTATGACTCCAAGACTCCACCTTTTGAGAATGATCAGCCATGATCACATTGAATGGCGGTGCTGGCTCGAAGGGCCAAATGGCCTCCTCCTGCACCTATTGTCTATTGTCTATTGTCTAAGTTCCCAGTGGAAGCAGAGAGACCAGGCAGGATGGTACGGGGACCGGGGATCGGGGAGAAATCTTCCACCATTTAAATTCAGGGGAAGGCAGTCTTAGAATAAAGATGGGCGTCACGGTGGCGCAGCGGTAGAGTTCCTGCCTCACAGCGCCAAAGACCCGGGTTCCATCCTGACCACGGAGTCTGTACGTTCTCCCTGTGATCGCGTGGGTTTTCTCCAGGTGTTCCAGTTTCCTCTCGCACTCCAACGACGCACAAGCAGGTTTGTGGGTTAATTAGCTTGGTATAAATGTAAATTGTCCCTTGTGCGTGTAGGTTAGTGTTAGTGTGCGGGGATCGCTGGGCGGCGCGGACTCGGTGGGCCGAAGGGCCGGCTTCCATGCTGTATCTCTAAACTAAACTAAACAAACGCCACTATCGTATTTGCCTCCACCACCATCCCTGGCAGCATATTAAAGGCACCCACCACCCTCTGTGTAAAAACACTTGCCCCGCACATTGGAGTAGGTCTTGGCATCATGTTCGGCACAGATATTGTGGGCCGAAGGGCCTGTTCTTCTCTGTACTGTTCTACGTTCCATGTTCTATGTTCTAATACCAACCAATAGTGTACAGTTAGGGAGAAATGATCCAGCATTCGAAGATAGACACAAAATTCTGGAGTAACTCAGCGGGACAGGCAGCATCTCTGGAGAGAAGGAATGGGTGGCGTTTCGGGTCGAGACCCTTCTTCAGACTGATGCGTACAAGAATCCAGCATTGGCGGGGAGGATGTATGGAAGATCAGCATTGCACCCTTGTTTATGGGAAGACCGTTCAGTAGTCTGGTAATCTACGGTTGCCAACTGTCCCGTATTAGCCGGGACATCCCGTATTTTGGGCTGTATTAGTTTGTCCCGTACGGGACCGCCCTTGTCCCCGTATTAGTAGGGTTGCCAACTTCCTCACCCCCATAGAAGGGACAAAGGGTGACGTCACCGCCCAGCGCCCCACGTGACCTCACCCAGCCAGCGGCCACGTGCTCCCGCTCCACCAATGGCGGCCGCCATTGGTGGAGCGGGAGCACGTGGCTGCTGGCTGGGTGACGTCACCATGTCCCGTATTTACGTTTTTATAAAAAAGCTGTCACACATAAAAAAGCCAGACATAAAAACAGTTTATTCCCATGAGTGATAGTTCCATTCATCAACCAAAGTCTGTAGTCTCTCTTTTTTTGTTCTGGGTTTATTTTCACCCACATGTTTAGACCGTAATGGTGTATCCTTATTGTTATGATGCGTTTGTGCTTCATTCTTAATTGTTAACTGTATTGGCATTGGCATTGTGTTGGCATTTGTGAGCGGAGCACCAAGGCACATTCCTTGTTTGGGAACAGCTCTGCCCAGGACAGGATGGCCCTGCAGAGAGTAGTGCGTTCGGCAGAATGCACCATGGGGACTACACTCGCTCCCCTGCAGGACCTATACATCAGGAGGTGCAGATCCAGAGCAAGCAAGATCATGAGGGACCCCTACCACCCCAGCAACGGACTGTTCCAGATGCTACGATCAGGCAAACGCCTCCGCTGTCACGCTGTGTTAACGGAGAGGATGAGACGGAGTTTCTTCCCACAGGCCATCGGGACTGTTGACTTTTATAACTCCAGGGACTAAATTTTGTCTCCTCTATATTAACTTATTAACTTTATTGATATGCTGTAACTGTAATTCTTTTTTGTGCACAATCCGCAGGCATTGCCACTTTCATTTCACTGCACATCGTGTATGTGTACGTGACAAATAATAAACTTGACTTGACTTGACTTGTATCTGCACATACTTGGCCAATGAACTTATTCATTCATTCATTCATTTGGGAGTGAAGAAGTTAGCAACCCTAGATAGCAGAGAAGTTTGATATTTATCTGTGTCTCATGGCGTTTATGGGACTGTTAAGCTGCAGCAAGTGAGAATTTCATCTCTGCATTACCAGCCCATGTGACAATTAAATCCGCTGGACTCCAGAGACACTCCACACAATGCAAATGATACAGTTCCACTTATGATGCTAATCTTTGCCTGCCACCATAATAAGCAATGACGGTCACTGCTTAATAAGATCATTCCCATGCTGGTTGAGATGTATTGATTCGAATCTTATAAAGTCTATTTATAGAACAGCCTTAACTTTTGTTTAAAAGCCTCCTTCCGTTGACTCCATCTGCACCTCACGCTGCCTCGGCAGGGCAAGCAGCATCATCAAGGACCAGTCTCACCCCGGCCACTCCCTCTTCTTCCCTCTCTCATCGGGCAAGAGGTACAGAAGTGTGAAAACGCACAGCTCCAGATTCAGGGACAGTTTCTTCCCGGCTGTTATCAGGCAACTGAACCGTCCTCTCACCAACTAGAGAGCGGTCCTGAGCTCCCATCTACCTCATTGGATGCCCTCAGACTATCTTTAATTCGACTTTACTGGACATTATCTTGTACTAAGCATTATTCCTTCACTGTGGACAGCTTGATTGTAATCATGTATGGTCTTTCGGCTGACTGGATACCAAGCAACAAGAACGTTTTCCACTGTATCGCGGTACACATAACAATAAACTAAATTAAATTAAACAATGCATTACTATGGAACCTATCAATCTCAGCCTTAAAAATACCCAATAACTTTTGCGTGGCACTACTGGCGTAGAGGGTAGAGATGCTGCCTTACAGCGCGAGAGACCCGGGTTCGATCGTGACTACGAGTGCTGTCTGTACGGAGTTTGTACGTTCTCCCCGTGACCCGTGTGGGTTTTCTCCTGGATCTCCGGTTTCCTCCCACACTCCAAAGACGTACAGGTTTGTGGGTTAATTGGCTTGGGATAATTGTAAAATGTCCCTAGTATGTGTAGGATAGCGTTAGTTTGCTGGGATCGCTGGTCGGCGCGGACTCGGTGGGCTGAAGGGCCTGTTAAACTAGACTTGGCCAATTTCATTGTCCTGTTGTTAGTACACATGACAATTGAGTACTCTTGACACTAGCTCTCTAGTTCTAGAATCCTCTACTCTAGTACAAACTCTATACAGTCCCTCCTGCCAATAGACTGATACCCACAGCGTTTACTGGAACCGGACATTGCAGTATCTGTGGTCTGCACAAGATCACAAGTGATGGGAGCAGAATTTGGCCATTCGGCCCATCAATTCTACTCCGCCATTCAATCATGGCTGATCTATCTCTCCCTCCTAACCCCATTCTCCTGCCTTCTCCCCATAACCTCTGACACCCGTACTAATCAAGAAGCTATCTATCTCTGCCTTATATCCACTGACTTGGCCTCCACAGCCTTCTGTGGCAATGAATTCCACAGATTCACCACCCTCTGGCTAAAGAAATCCCTCCTCATCTCCTTCCTAAAACAACGCCCTTTAATTTTGGGGGTAAGGCCTTTAGTCCTAGACTCTATCACTAGTGGAAACATCCTCTCCACATCCACTCTATCCAGGCCTCTCACTATTCGGTACGTTTCAATGAGGTCCCCCCTCATTCTTCTAAACTCCAGCGAGTACAGGCCCAGTGCCATCAAACATGGTTATAAGTATCCAGAATGTATCTTGGCCTTCTGCGGATTAACAGTAGGAAGGTAATTAAATGAATCCACTATTATATTTTCTTGCACATCTGCCCTCTCCCCTCCCTCCCCCCCCCCCACCCCCATCATTAATAAGAGCCTGGTGGCAGCTCAGCTGAGAGAGAGAGCAGGCCAGAATCTAATTAGTAATTAGCAGAGACAACTACAATATCAAGCAAAATGTCATGCATGCAAATAACATGGGAGAGGATGCAAAAAAATAATGGCTTAATTAAAATAACGTTTAATTAAAGAAACGGCCTGAGATAAAAATAGACTTCAGTACTAAATTCCTACGTCAGCATAAAGAGATTTTAATTGCAAAGTGGCTGTCATCAGCATCCAGTATTATCTGTGGTTTAACCCATTCCCTCCCACACTCAGGGCAGGCTAGGGCTATGGTTCAACACCAGGCTACTGAGCAAGAGGGCGTTTGGCAGAGTTTGCATTTAGGTTTATTATCATCGTTACCTTTACTGAGGTACAGTAAACCCTCGTTATAACAAACAACAGGGCGAGGGGGGGTGCCTGTTATTGCCAATTGTCCGCGATTATTGTGAGCAATTTTGGGCACCATATCTGGGGAGGGATGTGTTGGCTCTGGGGAGGGTCCAGAGGAGGTTTACAAGAACGATCCCAGGAATGAGTGGGTTCACCTACGATGAGCGTTTGTCAGCACTGGGCCTGTACTCACTGGAGTTTAGAAGAATGAGGTGGGACTTCATTGAAACTTACAGAATAGTGAAAGGCTTGGATAGAGTGGATGTGGAGAGGATGTTCCCACTAGTGGGAGAGTCTAGGACTGGAGGGCACAGCCTCAGAATTAAAGGACGTTCTTTTAGGAAGGAGATGAGGAGAGATTTATTTAGTCAGAGGGTGGAGAATCTGTGAAATTCCTTGCCACAGAAGGCTGTGGAGGCCAAGTCTGTGGATATTTTTAAGGCAGAGATAGATAGATTCTTGATTAGTACGGGTGTCAGAGGTTATGGGGAGAAGGCAGGAGAATGGGGTTGGGAGGGAGAGATAGATCAGCCATGATTGAATGGCGGAGTAGACTTGATGGGCCGAATGGCCTAATTCTACTTTAATCACTTATGACCTTACGATAACCGAATATAATATGTGGCATTTCATGTGTAGAGACCCAACAATAACATTTAGACCGAGCGAGAACATCACTGACAGAAGTGCCTTTTCTCAGCTGAAACATTAAAGAAAGGGGCAGCAATGTGGTGCTACCTCACGGCGCCAGAGACCCGGGTTTGATCCCGACTATGGGTGCAGTCTGTACGGAGTTTGTACATTCACCCAATGACCAGCGTGGGCTTTCTCCAGGTGCTCCGGTTTCCTCCCACACTCCAAAGACATACAGGTTTGTAAGTTAATTGGCCGCTAAATTGTAAATTGTCCCTAATGTGTGTAGGATAGTGTTAATGTGCGGGGAAAGCTGGTCGGCGCGGTCTCAGCGGGCCGAAGGGCCTGTTTCCGCGCTGTTTCTATAAACTAAATTCAAACTCACATGCAATACAGACAGCAAAGGGTGAAGATTCAGAGTCTGAGGGAAGGGTCTTGACCCAAAATGTCACCTACCCATGTTCTCCAGAGATGCTGCCTGACCCGCTGAGTTACTCCAGCACTCTGTGAAACGTCACCTATCCACGTTCTCCAGAGATGCTGCCTGACCCGCTGAGTTACTCCAGCACTCTGTGAAACGTCACCTACCCATGTTCTCCAGAGATGCTGCCTGACCCGCTGAGTTACTCCACCACTCTGTGAAACGTCACCTACCCATGTTCTCCAGAGATGCTGCCTGACCTGCTGAGTTACTCCAGCACTCTGTGTCTATATCTTTGGTACTGTTCTATGTTCTATGTGCTGCAACCGGAATGAACAAAACTGGCCTTGCGACAGTGAAGCCTGAAGGTATCGAAGAAACATATAAAAAAGGCGGAGTAGGTCATTTGAACCTTCGAGCCAGCACCGCCATTCAATACGATCATGGCTGATCATCCAGAATCAGTACCCCGTTCCTGCTTTCTCCCCATATCCCCTGATTCCGTTAGCTCTAAGAGCTACTGTATATCTAAATCTCTCTCGAAAACATCCAGTGAATTGGCTTCCACTGCCTTCTGTGGCAGAGAATTCCACACATTCACAACTCCCTGGGTGAAAATGTCTTTCCTCATTTCAATCCTAAATGGCCTACCCCTTATTCACAGCGTCACAGACCCTGGTTCGATCCTGACTACGGGTGCTGTCTGAACGGAGTTTGCACGTTCTCCCCGTGACCCCGTGGTTTTTCCCCGGGTGCTCCGGTTTCCTCCCACATCGCAAAGACGTGTGGGTTTAAGAGCTGTATCCACCTCTCTCTTGAATACATCCAATGAATTGGCCTCCACTGTATTCTGTGGCAGAGAATTCCACATCGAAGAATTCCTTCCAGCAAGTAGCTCCTGATATAATAGAAGGGAAGAGAGGGTTAAGATATTCCAGAGCAAACCGTGGCACAGAAATAAGATAAATCCTCAGCCACTCGGGGCCTGTGGTTACCAAGGCAACAGCATCAGCAGGACTAGTCCCTGTAAAGGTTTGGATGTACCAATGACTGGGCTGCTCAGAAGAAAAATTATAGTTTCCATTTTTACCTCGAAAGAAAAAAAAAATCCCTGTTTCTTTTCTAAAAATACAGTGTCTTGTTTTTTTTGCTTTACCCCAACAACTCCCTGTCTGTTAAAATCTTTTTTTTTTGTTGGTTTTAATCTTCAAACGCAGTGTTAGCAAGAAATAATATCTGCTCCCCATTAGAGCAACAGAGAATTGAACAAATAAGATAAAGTCCGTGAACGTGGATGCGAACTGACTGAACATAATTAACCCTCTGAGACGATGAGGAATAAAACTCACCCAGCTTGGCGGCTGCCGTAGAGAGAGAGGGAAAATGGTGTTACATGGAAGGACACAGAGTGCTGGAGTAACTCAGCGGGTCAGGCAGCATCTCTGGAGAGAAGGAATGGGTGACGTTTCACAGAGTGCTGGAGTAACTCAGCGGGTCAGGCAGCATCTGTGGAGAGCATGGATAGGTGACGTTTCACAGAGTACTGGAGTAACTCAGCGGGTCAGGCAGCATCTGTGGAGAACATGGATAGGTAACGTTTCACAGAGTGCTGGAGTAACTCAGCGGGTCAGGCAGCATCTGTGGAGAACATGGATAGGTGACGTTTCACAGAGTGCTGGAGTAACTCAGCGGGTCAGGCAGCATCTCTGGAGAGAAGGAATGGGTGACGTTTCACAGAGTGCTGGAGTAACTCAGTGGGTCAGACAGCATCTGTGGAGAACATGGATAGGCAACGTTTCAGGGCGAGACCCTTCTTCAGACCAGTGTAAAATAGAAGTAATAAGAATGAACTGCAGAGGATGGTTTATTCCGAAGATAGACACAAAATGCTGGAGTAACTCGGCGGGTCAGGCAGCATCTCTGGAGAACATGGACACGTGACGTTTTGGGTCAAGACCCTTCTTCAGACTGATTGTAAGGGGGAGGAAGGGAAACAACAAAAGCTCTTTGTTGCACAGAACATTGGTTTGAGTGTTACATAGAACATAGTTTTAGGTTTAATAGCTGTTGGCCAGGCTGTTAGAAACATAGACATAGGAACATAGAAAATAGGTGCAGGAGTAGGCCATTCGGCCCTTCGAGCCAGCGGCCATTCGGCCATTCAATATGATCATGGCTGATCATCCAGAATCAGTAGCCCATTCCTGCTTTCTTGATTCCTTTAGCCCCAAGAGCTATATCCAACTCTCTCTTGAATACACCCAGTGAATTGGCCTCCACTGCCATCTGTGGCAGAGAATTCCACTAAGGTACAGCCTCACAGCGCCAGAACCCCAGGTTCGATTCTGACCTCGGGTGCTGTGTGTGTGGAGTTTGTACGTTCCCACTGTAAGCGTGTGTCAATGACAGTTCACAACCACCTGAAACACCAATCTGGCTCAACTTTCTCCACCGCCCGGCTTGTTGAAGGCTTTTATGTTTCAAATTCAGATTTTCAGAAACCACCCCCAAAGAAAATTTCAATCATAGCTCAGAGACATCAGATAGTTTACATCTGTGATATTTTACCTGTTATAGTTTATACAACAATGCAATACAATACAATATATCTTTATTGTCATTGTACAGGGGTACAACGAGATTGGGAATGCGCCTCCCATACGATGCAATAAATTAATTAGCTAGTCAGTATTAATTTAAACAACCCAGTGAAACAAATTGGAACAGTTTTAAAACAGAATAAAGTGCAAGTAGATCTGTGCCGGTTCACTGTGCGATGTGACCATCCGGCTCAGCAGGACCGGTTCATAGCAGCTATGGCCCTGGGGATGAAGCTGTTCCTGAGTCTGGAGGTGCGGGCGTAGAAGGTCTTGTATCGTCTGCCCGATGGTAGAAGTTCGAACAGACTGTTGCAGAGGTGTGAAGAGTCTTTGTGGATGCTGGTGGCTTTTCTGAGGCATCGTGTGTCGTAGATGCCCTCCAAGGCTGGTAGCTATGTTCCGATGGTCCTCTGAGCTCTATGGACTACCCGCTGAAGAGCTTTCCTCTCTGCCTCCGTTCCTTGTGTTAGATAGTCTATGAAAGTGCCTTGACTCAGGATGGACCCGGGTCTCTGGCGCTGTTCGGCAGCAACTCTACCACTGCTGGTGGTACCACCCTGATATCGAAAGGATTTCACACAAAACTAGAAGTGAAGACAAGGACCTGTTTAAATTTTAGATTTGAGTTTTAGTTTTTGAGATACAGCGCAGAAACAGGCCCTTCAGCCCACCGACCAGCGATCCCCGCACGCTTACACTATCCTACACACACCAGGGATAATTTTACATCTTTACACCAAGCCAACTAAACAACAAACCTGCACGTCTTTGGAGTGCGGGAGAAACCGAAGATCTCTGAGGAAACCAACGTAGGTCACGGGGAGAACGTACAAACTCCGTACAGACAGCACCCGTAGTCAGGATGGATCCCGGATCTCTGGCGCTGTGAGGCAGCAACTCTACCGCTGCGCCACCAAGATATTGAAAAGACCTAGCATGAAACTAGAAGTGAAGACAAGGTGGGCCGTGGGGCCTGTTCCTGTACTGTGTGTAGCTCTTGCATCAAACTACGGAGGCAGAGAGAGAAAAGCTGAGCTAATGTTAGAGAGGAAATCTCCGTCACAACCCACCTTCAAGCCAAGTCATTAAAGACAGTAATTAAATACATTCATGAAGGTTCTTAGAGCTTGAGGGAATAGGGGAGTTGGTTAAGTTAAGGTTGGATGTTCAGCCATGATCATTTAGAGTTCGACCTGCCTTAATCCTGTTCCTTCCTCTGATTCTCTCTTTCTGCAATAACCTAAGCAATAACTGTCTTGCTACCTGATTCCACAGGGGTAGTCAGTCAACTAAGACACGGCCTGCAATGCTACTCATAGAGTCATACAGCACGGAAACAGGCCCTTCAGCCCAACTCACCCACGCTGACCCACATGCCCTATCTGTTAGTGCCATGTGCCCACATTTGCTCCATGCCCCTCTAAACCTTTCCTATCTATGTGCCTGCCTAAATATCTTTTAAATGCTGTATTGTATCTGCCTCATTTACTTCCCCTGGCAGCTGGTTCCACACATCCACCACCCTCTGAGTAGAAATGTAGTCCCTCAGCTCCTTATTAAATCTCTCCCCTCTCACCTTAACCCTTTGTCCTCTGGTTCTTGATTTCCCTTCTCTGGGAAAAAGACTTGGTTTTGTTCACCTTATCTATTCCCCTCATGATGGTGTACACCCCCTCATTCTCCAGCGCTCCAAGGAAATAGAGTCCTAGCCTGCTCAACCCCTCCCTGTAGTTCAAGCCTCTCGAGTCCTGGCAACATCCACGTAAGTCTTCCCCTGCTCCCTTTCCAGCTTACAGTAGGGTGACCAAAACTGAACACAATGCTCCAAGTGCCATCTCACCAATGTCTTGTACACGATCTCTCCGGTTTCTTCCCAAAGACGGGTGGCACGGTGGTGCAGCGGTAGAGTTGCCGCCTTACAGCGAATGCAGCGCCAGAGACTCAGGTTCGATCCTGACTACGGGCGCCGTCTGTATGGAGTTTGTATGTTCTCCCCGTGACTTGCGTGGGTTTTCTCCGAGATCTTCGGTTTCCTCCCACACTCCAAAGACGTGCAGGTTTGTAGGTCAATTGGCTGGGCAAATGTAAAAATTGTCCCTAGTGTGTGTAGGATAGTGTTAATGTGCGGGGATCGCTGGGCGGCACGGACCCGGTGGGCCGAAGGGCCTGTCTCCGTGCTGCAATCAATTATTAATGTTCATTTGAAAGAGCAGAGAGTTTCTGCGGCACGGTGGCGCAGTGGGTAGAGCTGCTGCCTCACAGCGCGAGAGACATGGGTTCGATCCTGGATACAGGTGCTGGCCGTACGGAGTTTGTACGTTCTCTCTGTGACCACGTGGGTTTCCTCCGGGTGCTCCGGTTTCCTCCCACACTCCAAAAATGTGCAGATCTGTAGGTTAATTGGCTTCTGTAAAATTGTCCCTAATGTGTGGGATAGAACTAGAGCACGAGGTGATCGCTGGTCACTGCCGACTTAGTGGGCCGAAGGTACTGTTTCCATGCTGTAAGTCGAACCTAAACTAAAAAAAAAAGATCCTTTCTCTCCAGAGATGCTGCCTGACCCGCTGAGTTACTCCAGCACTCTGTGTCTATCTTCGGTGTAAACCTGCATCTGCATTTCCTTTCTCAACCACGTGATATCCTGTCCAACAGGTAGCACCTCTTCTGCACGGCCTGAGGCTATCAATAATATACCCACTAGATAGTCCAGAACAAGTGGCCACAGTTTAAGAATAAGTGGTAGGCCATTTAGAACTGAGATGAGGAAACATTTTTCAGTCAGAGAGTTGTAAATGTGTGGAATTCTCTGCCTCAGAAGGCAGTGGAGACCAATTCTCTGAATGCATTCAAGAGAGAGCTAGATAGAGCTCTTAAGGATAGCGGAGTCAGGGGGTATGGGGAGAAGGCAGGAACGGGGTACTGATTGAGAATGATCAGCCATGATCACATTGAATGGCGGTGCTGGCTTGAAGGGTCGAATGGCCTCCTCCTGCACCTATTGTCTATTGATACCCATTCCTTCTCTGCTGAGATGCTGCCTGACCTGCTGAGTTACTCCAGCATTATGTGAAATAAATACCTTTGATTTGTACCAGTATCTGCAGTTATTTTCTTACACGACCCACTAGATGACTGTGTTGAAGAGTGTAGAGTTAACATCAGTGGAGATTACCAGCAGTTGGCAGTATTTGCTGCAGTTTGTAATGCACACCACTGCTACTGCAGTACTCTCTGCACCGTTCCACAGAGATGATTAGTCTACAGCAGAGGGCCTCTCTCACAAACCCCGTCTCGTCTCCCTCAAAGCCACATCACTTATTCCTTTTCTTTTCTGTAGGAAGCCCACAGATATCAGCTTGAGAAAATCAATAGCACATTCAGCGTGCCCTTCATCCTCAGCGATCGTGGCGCAGTCTGGCGTGATTACCGCTAAGCCCCATGAGACCATCTCTCTCTCTGTTGTCCTTCTGATGGAGATATGCAGCTGCCGTAGGGCCTCCTGCAGACCATCTCCGCCAACGCCGCCGGCCGCGACCACCGCCAACGCCCCGCCCGCCCCCTTCGCCAGCCGCCCCCCCCCCCCGTACCACCCCTAATTGTGGGTCGAAGAGCCTGCTCCTGCGTTGCACTGTTCTATGTTCTACGTTCCAACATCCCGGTGAATCCTGGCCTTCTCTGGAAGGTTGGTCTTCCTGGGTAAGACTCCAGGATTTTTTAGATTCAGATTTAGAGATACAGCGCGGAAACAGGCCCTTCGGCCCACCGGGTCCGTGCCGCCCAGCGATCCCCGCACACTAACACTATCCTACACACACTAGGGACAATTTTTATAATTTGCCCAGCCAATTAACCTACATACCTGAAGGTATTTATTCACAAAATGCTGGAGTAACTCAGCAGGTCAGGCAGCATCTCAGGAGAGAAGGAATGGGTGACGTTTCGGGTCGAGACCCTTCTTCAGACCGAGTTACTCCAGCATTTTGTGAATAAATACCTTCGATTTGTACCAGCATCTGCAGTTATTTTCTTATATTATTTAACCTACATACCTGTACGTCTTTGGAGTGTGGGAGGAAACCGAAGATCTCGGAGAAAACCCACGCAGGTCATGGGGAGAACGTACAAACTCCGTACAGACGGCGCCCGTAGTCGAGATCGAACCTGAGTCTCCGGCGCTCCATTCGCTGTAAGGCAGCAACTCTACCGCTGCGCCACCGTGCCGCCTGGACAGGACAGGCTTGCAAGGTTGTAGAGGCGATCGTGGCTTTACAGATGCAGGAAGGGAGAGAACCATCTGAAGACCAGCGCTGCCACATCCTACTTAATGTAGGCTGATAGTCGATACTGCAAAGCAGAAAAAGATAACTTCAGCTCAATGCAATCTGTTATTCTCAAAAACCCTCACTGCTTCAAGGCTTTGACCTTAACCATGCTGTAAAGTCAAGTTGGGTAGTGGTCATCTCTCATTTTAAGGAGTTGGCGCAGAATGCGCAGAATGCGCAGAATGCTTGCAAACACAGATGAACGCCAGAGAGATTTGGGGAGATTTGGGGAACTAGCAAAGGGTGACCGCAGAATAGATGAGGATAAAATAAAGCATTACACAAGTAAAACATTGCAAAACCCTTCTGCACAAACAGAACGAGCTGCCAGAGGAGTTATGTGTAGAAAGGAACTGCAGGTGCTAGAAAAAGCTGGAGTAACTCAGCGGGTCAGGCAGCATCTCTGGAGAGAAGGAACTGGTGACGTTTCGGGTCGAGACCCTTCTTCAGACTGGTTAGGGAAAAGGGAAAAATGTCTCTCATTTGAGAGACATAGACAATGATGTAGAGAGATAAAGAACAATGAATGAAAGACAGGCAAAAAAGTAACGATGTTAAAGGAGACAGGCCATTGTCGGCTGTTTGTTGGGTGAGAACGAGAAGCTGGTGCGACTTGGGTGGGGGAGGGGTGGAGAGAGAGGGAATGCCAGGCTAGTTGAGGCAGGTACAATATTTGTCGTCCTGATGAAATTCTATCTTTGTATGCCTCATTGTCACCTTCCCCTAGCTAACAATTTTCCTTGAACTTTGTCCTCTTTGTTCTCTTGTTTTCACACCTTACCCTTCCATATCTCTGTGTCACCCTCTCCCCTGACCCTCAATCTGAAGAAGTGTCTCGACCCGAAACATTAGCCATTCCTTCTCTCCAAAGATGCTGCCTGTCCGCTGAGATACTCCAGCATTTTGTGTCTATCGTCAAGACCTTTGGACAGGAACATGGAAAAAAAAAGGTTTAGAGGGATATTGGGCCAAATGGGACTAGTGTAGCTGGAGAATCTTGATTGGTATCAACAGTGTTGGGCCAAATGGGCCTGTTTCCATGCAGGATGGCTGTTATTCTATATGTATAAAAGAATGTGACTGTTCTCAATACTTGTAGAACATAGAATATAGAACACTGAAAGGTGCATTGGGCCAGCATGGCTGTGCAGCGGGTAGAGCTGCTGCCTCACAGCGCCAGAAACCCCGGTTCGATCCTGACTACGGGTGCTGTCTGTACGGAGTTTGTACGTTCTCCCCGTGACCTGCGTGGGTTTTCTCCAGGAGCTCCGGTTTCCTCCCACACTCCAAAGACTGTAGGTAATTGGCTATGGGTGTAAATTGTTCCCAGTGTGTAGGATAGTTTTACTGTACATGGATTGTTGGTCGATGCACACTCAATGGGCTGAAGGGCCTGTCTTCTGCGGTAGAGTTGCTGCCTCACAGCGCCAGAGACCCGGGTTCGATCCCGACTACGGGTGCTGTAAGAAAATAACTGCAGATGCTGGTACAAATCGAAGGTTTTTATTTCACAAAATGCTGGAGTAACTCAGCAGGTCAGGCAGCATCTCAGGAGAGAAGGAATGGGTGACGTTTCGGGTCGAGACCCTTCTTCAGACTGATGTCAGTGGGGCGGGACAAAGGAAGGATATAGGTGGAGACAGGAAGATAGAGGGAGATCTGGGAAGGGGGAGGGGAAGAGAGGGACAGAGGAACTATCTAAAGTTGGAGAAGTCAATGTTCATACCGCTGGGCTGCAAGCTGCCCAAGCGAAATATGAGGTGCTGTTCCTCCAATTTCCGGTGGGCCTCACTATGGCACTGGAGGAGGCCCATGACAGAAAGGTCAGACTGGGAGTGGGAGGGGGAGTTGCTGTCTGTACGGAGTTTGTACGTTCTCCCCGTGACCTGCCTGGGTTTTCTCCGAGATCTTCAGTTTCTGCCCACACTCCAAAGACGTTCAGGTTTGTAGGTTAGTGGTAAAACTGTCCCTTGTGTGTGTAGGGAGCCGTTAATGTACGGGGATCGCTGGTCGGCATGGACTGGGTGGGCCGAAGGGCATGTTTCCACACTGTATCTCTAAACTAAACTAAACTAAACTAAGGAATTGGCAACGGTTTTGCACAAATATTTTATGCCTTAATAATGGAAGACACAAACAAATAAATTGTGGAAACTATTGAGTAGTGACGGGTGAATAAGATTCCAGTTCCCTCCACAACCATCAAGACGTGAAGGATAACCATTGAAGATTGCAAACTGACAAGGCCCTACCATCAGTGTGCACTTGCTGTTGGCATGCTGAGAAGAAGTATCCAGATGAAAAGTTATCTCCAGAGAATATATTGGTAAGTTTACTCAAGGTCCAAGTGTCTGTGGCCCAAGAGGGTTGCCATGCCAACCGCAGCGGAGAACTGTAACTCCGTGCCGCTGAGAGAGATTTTCACCGGCAAACTATTCAAGCTCGACAATAATGTGCCTGGAATGTAATTGGTGCTTTGCAAAGGGCTCCGCGAGGAAGAGTCAATGATCTGTGTGCATTCATGAGAACGAGAAGCAGAATTTAAAAAAAATACAGAGGCAAAAATAGTGAGTGAGACGCACGCTCAAAATGAGAGAGCGCAGGAAAGAGATAAAGGGTTGGGACTGGTTAAAAATGGGCAAATGTGGAAAAAGACCCTGGCATTCCTCTATCGGCGTAGGGCGTGCAGCGAAGGTTTACTAGGTTAATTCCCGGAATGGCGGGACTGTCGTATGTTGAAAGACTGGAGCGACTAGGCTTGTATACACTGGAATTTAGAAGGATGAGAGGAGATCTTATCGAAACGTATAAGGTTATTAAGGGGTTGGACACGTTAGAGGCAGGAAACATGTTCCCATTGTTGGGGGAGTCCAGAACAAGGGGCCACAGTTTAAGAATAAGGGGTAGGCCATTTAGAACTGAGATGAGGAAAAACTTTTTCAGTCAGAGAGTTGTGAATCTGTGGAATTCTCTGCCTCAGAAGGCAGTGGAGGCCAATTCTCTGAATGCATTCAAGAGAGAGCTAGATAGAGCTCTTAAGGATAGCGGAGTCAGGGGGTATGGGGAGAAGGCAGGAACGGGGTACTGATTGAGAATGATCAGCCATGATCACATTGAATGGCGGTGCTGGCTCGAAGGGCCGAATGGCCTCCTCCTGTACCTATTGTCTATTGTCTATTAAGGACAAAGGGGCCGTCGAGAACTAATATTGGATGAGTGTGGGGGGGGGGGGGGGGGAGGGTGGATGTGGAGACCTGGCGTGGGGAGGGGGGAGGGGGGAGGATGGAGGGGGAAGACCATTGAAGCAAAAAAGGTAACAGGCCCTTCAGCCCACCAAGTCCATGCCAATCAGCAATCACGCTGTACACTGGTTCTATCCAACACACCAAGGACGATTTACAGAAGCCAATTAACCTACAAGCCTGTACGCCTTTAGAGTGTGGGAGGAAACCGGAGCACCCAGAGAAAACCCACGCGAGTCACGGGGAGAACGTACAAACTCCGTACAGACAGCACCCGTGGTTGGGATGGAACCCGGGGTCTCTGGCGCTGTGAGGCAGCAGCTCTACCCGCTGCGCCACCGTGCCGCCCATTGCTTTGCATGGACTCTACTGGCCACCTCACCACACGTGCGTGAATGTCATCGGGGAAGTCCTGCACACGTGAGGGGTTGCAGATGGACATTGTGCAGACGTCAACCTACATCTCCACCCTCCCCCAGCCCACGGGTGGAAGCAAGGTCGTGGGTGACGTGGCATGGCAGCAGATGGCGGGGCCTCTGGTATCTCCCTGAGGACCTCCTGCAGCAACGTCCTGGGACAACGACGCCTGACCTCCAACTACCACCAGTGACGCTGGCAACCACACACACTTCTGTAGGAGAGAGACGCAGTGATCCAAAATACTCGGTCACCTTCCCTGGGACTTGATGGGTACAACACCATCACTAGGGTTGCCAACTAGAGTCCCGTATTAGCCGGGACATCCCATATTTTGGGCTAAACTAGTCTGTCCCGTACAGGACCGCCCTTGTCCCGTATTAGTTGGGTTGCCAGCTTCCTCACTCCCAAATACGGGACAAAGGGTGACGTCACCGCCCCGCGCCCCACGTGACCTCACCCAGCCAGCGGCCACGTGCTCCCGCTCCACCAATGGCGGCCGCCCGGGCGGGGTGAGGTCACGTGGGGTGCGGGGCGGTGACGTCACCCTTTGTCCCGTATTTGGGAGTGAGACAGTTGGCAACCGTAACCATCACTGACCGCACAGCAGGGGAGTCTCAGGGAACAGTACAGCACAGGAACAGGCCATTCAGCCCACAATGTTTTTGCTGAACACAATGCCATCTGATAATGCTGCCCCTGCATGCTGCCCACCACTATGATTTGGAAATACATCACCGTAGCTCCATTATCACTGGGTCCGAATTCTCCAACTCAGTCCCAGTGGTGTTGCTGAGGGTGCTTTATCAAGAAGACAGATCGCCACAGGGGCACAGCGGTAGAACTACTGCCTCACAGCGCCAGAGTCCCAGGTTCGATCCTGACTACGGGTGCTGTCTGTACGGAGTTTGTACGGAGTTTGTACGTTCTCCCTGTGACATGCGTGGGCTTTCTCCGAGATCTTCAGTTTCCTCCCACACTCCAAAGACGTGCAGGTTTGTAGGTTAACTGACTTGGTTAAAATTGTTCCCAGCGTGTGTATGAAACATAGAAACATAGAAAATAGGTGCAGGAGTAGGCCATTCGGCCCTTCGAGCCTGCACCGCCATTCAATAAGATCATGGCTGATCATCCAACTCAGTATCCCGTACCTGCCTTCTCTCCATACCCCCTGATCCCTTTAGCCACAAGGGCCACGTCTAACTCCCTCTTAAATATAGCCAATGAACTGGCCTCAACTACCTTCTGTGGCAGAGAATTCCACAGATTCACCACTCTCTGTGTGAAAAAAAACGGTCTCATCTCGGTCCTAAAAGACTTCCCCCTTATCCTTAAACTGTGACCCCTTGTTCTGGACTTCCCCAACATCGGGAACAATCTTCCTGCATCCAGCCTGTCCAACCCCTTGGTAGCGTTAATGTGTGGAGATCGCTGGTCTGTGCGGGCTCGCTGGGCCGAAGGGCCTGTTTCCGCGCTGTATCTCTTAACTGAAAACTATGCCTCCCATAATTTTACATACATAATGTATATACAAATTTATATCACCTTTAAACCACTGGGTTCAACTAGCACTTTCTTTTTTGATCAAGATTCCGGAGTCAACAGTCAATTCCCTCTCCATTATCGTTTTCTGCAGCAGTCAGTTAATGGTTTTCTAATTGTGGATTTTGGATATCAAGATATGAAACCTCCTCTGAATGAGTATTCAGGTGACGAGAGTTCAAGCCGTAGCCCTGTCCCTAATTAATAAGAGTGGCTTTCCTAATGAGACTTCAGCACGGGGATTGCTTTATTCTGAGCAGAGATGATGGAGACGTGAGAGACCTGGTTTGTGGGCCAGAGGTCCACGTTGGCGTTGCCTAGTTCACAGACGGTGACATCCCGCCTGACAGCAAGGCGCAGCGAGCGATCCATCATCTTGAGAGGTACGTGAGAACAGTTTCCTGGGCTTTGTACTGAGCTTAGACTGAGCACCATAGACCCGTAGAGTCACGCAGCACAGAAATAGGCCCTCGGCCCAACTCAACCATATAGACAATAGACAATAGTTGCAGGAGGAGGCCATTCGGCCCTTCGAGCCAGCACCGCCATTCAATGTGATCATGGCTGATCATTCTCAATCAGTACCCCGTTCCTGCCTTCTCCCCGTACCCCCTGACTCCGCTATCCTTAAGAGCTCTATCCAGCTCTCTCTTGAATGCATTCAGAGAATTGGCCTCCACTGCCTTCTGAGGCAGAGAATTCCACAGATTCACAACTCTCTGACTGAAAAAGTTTTTCCTCATCTCAGTTCTAAATGGCCTACCCCTTATTCTTAAACTGTGGCCCCTTGTTCTGGACTCCCCCAACATTGGGAACATGTTTCCTGCCTCTAACGTGTCCAACCCCTTAATAATCTTATGCGTTTCGATAAGATCAAACAAGATCTAAGCTAATCCCCATTTGCCCGGGTTTGCCCATATCCCTTTAGTTTGGAGATACAGTGTGGAAACAGGCCCTTCAGCCCACCGAGTCCACACCGACCAACGATCCCCGCACATTAGCACCATCTTGCACACATTTGGGGGCAAATTACAATGTTAGCTGCCCTTGCTCGCCCCCCGAGGACCAGAGAACTGGAGAGGAGGACGGAAGGAGACGGCGATGGCGGACACGAGGAGCAAGGGCCAGTGAGACTGAACCAGGGTCTTAGCTTCCGCGCCCTCAATGTCGGCTGTGAGAGGCACCCCTCACCAGGACACAAGGGCTGAAGGGTGGGCAGGTGGGCGAGGAGTGGGACCACGGTTCGCAGGACGGCTGGAGGCCCTGCAGCGGCCTGGGGCTTGCCTAGATCGGGAACCGCTGCAGGAGACCGGGCGCACGGACCGGAATGGACTTTGAAAATGGCCCCAAAACCTGGCGCCTCTTGCAAGTGGTCTCATTGGACTAATTCTACGCACTTTGTACTAATCAGGGATTGTCCTTAGGTATAGCGACACTTTTATACTGGAGAAAGTGCAGATTAAAAGAGTGCGAGGGCCACAATGAGGTAGGTTGGAAGATCGGGACTACACCCTTAGCTTATAAGAGGGCCATTCAGTAGTGTGATAACAGAGGGAAAGCTGAGTCTGGTGTACGTGCTTTCCAGTTTTTGTATCTTCTGCCTGACCAGAGAGGGGAGAATGAGTGGGGTGTGAGTGGTCCATGATTATGTTGGCTGCTTTCCCGAGGCAGCGTAGATGGAGAGCTGTATTCTGCACCTGTTATTTTTCTCTTTGCAGTCCCTGTCGCATTTGTGTACGGTGTGATTGTACTCATGTTTAGTATAATTTGTCCAGACAGCACACACACACACAAAGCTTCACTGTATTTTGGTACACATGATAATAATAAACCGATACAGTATAAATTTAAACACCACGAGGCTTCATATTTGATAGATTCTTGGACCAGCCACTGCGATTACTTATCTTCCCATTCTCTTCCATTAAGATAAAATGCTGGAAATACTCAGGAGATCAGGCAGCATCAAAGGAAAATGAAACAGAACCAATCAGTCTGAAGAAGGGTCTCAACTCGAAACGTCTCCCATTCCTTCTCTCCAGAGATGCTGCCTGTCCCGCTGAGTTACTCCAGCATTTTCTGTCAATTATCAATTTGGAGAGCCTTGTTGAGATAAAGGTTCTCCCTCCTTGAAACATTAACTCTGTTTCTCTCTCCACCGATGGTGCCTGACCTTTTAGTTTAGTTTAGTTTAGTTTAGAGCTACAGCTCTAAACATTACAGTCTGGTTTGGGAACAGCTCTGCCCAGGACAGGATGGCCCTGCAGAGAGTAGTGCGTTCGGCTGAACGCACCATGGGAACTACACTCGTCCCCCTGCAGGACCTATACATCAGGAGGTGCAGATCCAGAGCCAGCAAGATTATGAGGGACCCCTGCCAACCCAGCAACGGACTGTTCCAGCTGCTACAGTCAGGCAAACGCCTCCGCTGTCACGCTGTGAAAACGGAGAGGATAAGACGGAGTTTCTTCCCACAGGCCATCAGGACTGTCAACTTTTATAACTCCAGGGACTAAATTTTGTCTACACTATATTAACTTTATTTATATGCTGTAACTGTAATTCTTTTTTGTGCACAATCCACAGGCATTGCCACTTTCATTTCACTGCACATCGTGTATGTGTACGTGACAAATAAACTTGACTTGACTTGACTTGAAACAGGCCCTTCGGCCCACCGAGCCTACACCGACCAGCGATCCCCGCACATTAACACAAACCTACACACACCAGGAACAATTTACACTTATATCAAGCGTACAAACCCAAGCCAATTAACCTACAAACTTGTACGTGTTTGGAGTGTGGGAGGAAACCAAAAATCTTGGAGAAAACCCAGGCAGTCACAGGGAGAACGTACAAACAGCATCCATAGTCAGGATGGAACCCAGGTCTCCAGCGCTGTAAGGCAGCAACTCTACCGCTGTGCCACCGTGCTGCCCTGTTGTGTTTTTCAACCAATTTCTGTTTTAATTTCAAGTTTCCAGCATCTTCGGTTGTCTTCACTGTCACTTACTCACCAATACAAATAATTGTTTCGAAGCTCTAACTTTGTCACCTGCCTTATGAAACAAGCAATTTAAAAGAAAATTTACCTTCCTGAGCATTTATCTTCCCTCCGTTGTTGATCCTACTTTTTTAACCAACATTGCGTTTGGCTTCTTTGACATTTCCTTCAGTGCCTCAGGGTCAAATATTGCTTGACGATAGATCTTGTGAAATGGCAAGTGATATTTTACTAAGTTAGCAACACGATATCAATTCAAGTTGTTGTACCAGGCTGGATGTTATTCAGCCTGAGCTCTGGGGCTTTGAGACCTGTATTGCAGGACTCTTGAGAATGAGTTGCTTGGTCATTGTGTACAAAGAGATAGATTTAGGCTGGGGGTGTCAGAAGGTGAGCAGAGAAAAGACACCTAACATGAGGTGATGTGATGAAATAGGACAGGTATAAAAGCAGGAGTCAATCCCATCACACGGAGAGTAGCAATGATATAGAGACGTTTAGCTATGATATAGAGGGGTTTAGCTGGGTACAGTACATGGATATGTAGGGGATGAAGGGAGAGAGACTGAATTTGCGGTGACCAGCATTCCCCCCGTACACTAGCGCTATCCTAAACACACTAGGGGCAATTTACAATGTTACCAAGCCAATTAACCTACAAACCTGTACACCTTTCGAGTGTGGGTGGAAACTGGAGCACCCGCAGAAAACCCACGCGGTCACAAGGAGAAAGTATAAACTCCGTACACACAGCACCTGTAGTCAGGATGGAACCCGGGTGTCTGGCGATGTGAGACCCTGTGTTTAGGAGACCTTTGGATAGGCACATGGATACACAAGCAATAGAGGCATATAGATTATGAGCAGGTAGGTAAGAGTTGTTCTTGGCATCATGTTCAGCATAGACATTGTGGGTCGAATGGCCTGATCCTGTGCTGTACTGCTCTATGTTCTAGCCCGAGAGGCAACTTTTTCCACACAAAAGGTGGTGAGTATATGGAACGAGCTAGTTGGGGCAGGCACTATAACACCATTCAAAAAACATTTAGACAAGTACATGAAGAACGATTTAGAGGGATAGAGGCAAATACGGGCAAATGGGACTAGCTGAGATGGGGCATCTTGGTCAGCATGGATGGGCTGGGCCGAAGGGCCTGCTTCTGTGCTGTACGGCTCTACCTCTCTCTGAGGCATGCCTTAATTAGATTCCAGGCCGTGACTCTGTGCCTGGGTTCGCTTCAGATTAGATTTCAGACAGCTCTAATAACCGATATCATTTATTCTATATATACTTGTCCATTCCCAAACTTAGATTCCAGCCTTAAACTTACACCAAGCATCCAACATTCCACATGTAAACCTCTGACCTCCTCAATGGGATTCAGCCAGTAGCTCAGGTAACCTTTCCTATCGACATAAACCACGTAAACAAGTAGATTCCAGCATGTAAATTGCTTCAAGGTATCTGGAACTCCATTTGTAAACCTCATTGCAGCTCGCAATCAAACTCCAGCCAATGCTGCTTCAGGTGGGGTTGATATTAGTTTAGTTTAGGTTAGCGATACAGCACGAAAACAGGCCCTTTGGCCCATTGAGACCGTGCCGACCAGCAGTCCCCGTACGCTAACACTATCCTACACACACAGGGGACAATTTACAATCTTTACCGAAGCCAATTGACCCACAAACCTGCACATCTTTGGAGTGTGGGAGGAAACCGGAGCACCCGGAGAAAACCCACGCGGTCACGGGGAGAACGTACAAACTCCTTACGGACAGCACCCATATAAAAATATATAAAAATACAAATAAATATATTAATAATATATATATATTATATATATATATATATATATAATATATATATACACACACAATCACACATTATATAGGCTTGTACACACTGGAATTTAGAAGGATGAGAGGAGATCTTATCGAAACGTATAAGATTATTAAGAAGTCGGACACGTTAAAGGCAGGAAACATGTTCCCAATGTTGGGGGAGTCCAGAACCAGGGGCCACAGTTTAAGAATAAGGGGTAGGCCATTTAGAACTGAGATGAGAAAAATCTTTTTCAGTCAGAGAGTTGTGAATCTGTGGAATTCTCTGCCTCAGAAGGCAGTAGAGGCCAATTCTCTGAATGCATTCAAGAGAGAGCTGGATAGAGCTCTTAAGGATAGCGGAGTCAGGGGGTATGGGGAGAAGGCGGGAACGGGGTACTGATTGAGAATGATCAGCCATGATCACATTGAATGGCGGTGCTGGCTCGAAGGGCCGAATGGCCTCCTCCTGCACCTATTGTCTATTGTCTATATATATTTATATATAGAGACAGAGAGAGAGCGGGAGACACACCCAAACTCAGACACACACACACACACACGGGACAATTTACAATGTTACCAAGCCAATTAACCTCCCTCTCCGTTCTGTCTGCCTGCCATCCGTATCACCGGTCATATTTCTCACATGAGGTTTGACAGGCCCCCCCCAGGTTGGTTGGGAAGAACCACATCACAAAGAACATCCATTGCAGAAACAGCCTTTCGACTGGGGCTCTTGGACGGTGAGAATGCAGGAGAATTAATTAGCGCTGATAAGCGAAGGCAGGGATTAATTACAATTGTAATGATATTGAGGGATCACACCAGGAATGTATTTGTGCTTGGGGCCGCAGGCAGTCGGGGAAGGCTGCCCACACGGAGGTCACATCTCCCCTCATTGCTAAGCAGTTGTGAATAATTAGTCAGGTCGCTGGAGCAATACAAAGTTGGTTTGCACAAAGGAGGTGGTCAGATTGAAGTGGGGGCGGGTGGTTACGGTGAGATCGGGGAAGTTGGGACACGACAACTGTTGTATCATCTGCACATAGACACATCGACACACACATAAAGTAACATGCACACTCTCACTTCCACAGAAACACACACACACACACACATACAATACAATACAATATATCTTTATTGTCATTGTACAGGGGTACAACGAGATTGGGAATGCGCCTCCCATACGATGCAATAATTTAATTAGCTAGTCAGTATTCATTTAAACAACCCAATGAAACAAATTGTAACAGTTTTAAAACAGAATAAAGTGCAAGTAGATCTGTGCCGGTTCACTGTGCGATGTGACCATCCGGCTCAGCAGGACCGGTTCATAGCAGCTATGGCCCTGGGGATGAAGCTGTTCCTGAGTCTGGAGGTGCGGGCGTAGAAGGCCTTGTATCGTCTGCCCGATGGTAGAAGTTCGAACAGACTGTTGCAGGGGTGTGAAGAGTCTGTGTGGATGCTGGTGGCTTTTCTGAGGCATCGTGTGTTGTAGATGCCCTCCAAGGCTGGTAGCTGTGTTCCGATGGTTCTCTGAGCTCATGTATACGCACTCTCACATCCGCACAAACACACATGGTTTCTGTAAATTGTAAATTGTCCCTGGTGTGTGGGATAGTGCTGGCTGGTCGGTACGGACTCGGTGGGACGAAGGGCCAAAAAGCTCCACGCTGCAGCTCTAAAACTAAAACTATAAAACTAAGGCACGGTAAATAAATCTCTGATCCGGGAGGATTACCTTTTAAAAGAATCCATGACAGATAGCCAAGCCACTGTTCCCCGTAAACAACAAACACATTCATTAGTAAGAAGCTAAGGTGCAGAGGGAAAGGTGAGTAGCTAAGATAAGAAGGGGGTTAACATAACATAGCTGTGTTTAAGGAGGAGGATACAAGATGTCCAAGGAATTATAGACCAGTCGGCTTAACGTCAGTGGTAGGAATAATGGTAGTAGTGCTGGCTCTGTGGACAAAAGGCTGCCACTACACATAATGTTCCTTGTTCCTAGTGTCCATAACAGATTATCCTCCTATAAACTGCTTATATTGCTTGAGGAGCTGGCCGTCTAATTTAATTACTACATTTTATTTTTTAAACTTTAGTTATCTCTTTGTAAGTTGTTTAAGTTGAGAGGGATAAGCTTTAATAGGAAACCGAGGGGCAACTTTTTCACGCGGAGGGCGGTGGGTGTATGGAACAAGCTGCAAGAGTGCGTAGTTGAGGCAGGGACTATTGGGGCGGCACGGTGGCGCAACGGTAGAGTTGCTGCCTTACAGGGGAGAAGGCAGGAACGGGGTACTGATTGAGAGTGATCAGCCATGATCGCATTGAATGGCGGTGCTGGCTCGAAGGGCTGAATGGCCTACTCCTGCACCTATTGTCTATTGTCTATTGAGACCCGGGTTCGATCCTAACCTCGGGTGCTGTCTGTACAGTGTGTATCTTCTCCCTGTGACTACGTGGGTTTTCTCCGGGTGCTCCGGTTTCCTCCCACATTCTAAAGACGTGTGGGTCTGTAGGTTAATTGGCCTCTGTAAATTGATCCTAATGTGTAGGATGCAAAACTGGGATAACATAGAACAGGCGATTATTAGTGGGCCTGGACTCAGTGGGTTGAACAGCTTGTTTCCACGTTGTATCTCTAATCTAGACTAAACTCTAAACATCTCTGGCCTTTGTCTCCACATCTGCCTATCAAAACCCCCCTCACCTGTACCCACCTATCACTCGCCAGGCTTTGTCCCGCTCCCACCTCTCTTCCAGCTTTCTCTCCACCCCCCAACGCAATCAGTCTAGTGACCTAACCGATCACCTATCCACGTTCTTCAGAGATGCTGCCTGACCCGCTGAGTTACTCCAGCATTCTGTGAACCAATCACCAATGCATGTCACCAATCCATGTTCTCCACAGATGCTGCCTGACCCAATGAGTTGCTCCAGCACTCTGTGAAACGTCACCTGTCCACGTTCTCCACAGATGCTGCCTGACCCACTGAGTTACTCCAGCACTCTGTGAAACGTCACCTGTCCACGTTCTCCAGAAATGCTGCCTGACCCGCTGAGTTGCTCCAGCACTCTGTGAAACGTTACCTATCCATGTTCTCCAGAGATGCTGCCTGACCCGCTGAGTTGCTCCAGCACTCTGTGAAACGTTACCTATCCACGTTCTCCAGAGATGCTGCCTGACCCGCTGAGTTACTCCAGCACTCTGTGTCTTTCTTTCCACATTCTATGCTTTACTTAATCTTGTATTAGACGCCTACAATATTCATGTGTTCATCCATCTGCATGACAGAACTTTTATGTACATACTAAAACTGGTGCTTAAAATTTCAGTTACACTCTCTTCCACATAAGTACCTTGGAAGTCTTTTGGGGTATATGCGTCAGAATGAAGTCAAAGTTGTCCATTTAAATATCAACGTCAACAAAGGTAGAAAAACTCTATTCCCGCTGTAATGCATCTTGGCCTCAGTCTCCTCATCTTTGTTATCTTCAGCAGAGATGCATTTTTCTCAAAATAAAGGCTCTCTTCTCAAGTAGTGCAAACCCCTTTAAATTGGTCTACGTCCCTTCTAATTCACATTTACGTTTGTCTTCTGTTACCTTGGAGATGTTGAAGCACAGAGAGAGGCCTTTCTTCCCATTCAACCTTTGCTAGCTCTTCGAAAGAGCAAGGAACTTGCGGTGTAGTGGCGCGGCAGGTAGCGCTGCTACTTCACAGCACCGGAGACCCGGGTTTGATCCTGACTTCGGCTACTGACTGTGTGGAGCTTGCACGTTCTCACTGTGACCTCCAGGTACTCCGGTTTCCTCCCACATCCCAAAGATGTGCGGGTTAATTGCCCCCAGTGTGCAGGGAGTGGATGAGAAAGTGGGATAACATAGAACCAGCGTGAACCGGTGATCGATGGTCGGCGTGGACTCGGTGGGGAGAAGAGGCCTGTTTCTGTGCTGTATCGATAAACTAAAACTGACCTCCCCATCTTTGGGATGTGGGTGGAATCTGGAGCACCCAGAGGTGACTGGGGGGCGCAGCTTTAAGGTGAGAGGGGCAAAGTTTAAAGGAGATGTACGGGGTAAGTTTTTTTTATAAAGTGGGTGCCTGGAACGTGCTGCCAGGGGTGGTGGTGGAGCCAGTTACAATAGTGACATTTAAAAGGCTTTTATACAGGCACACGGATGTGCAGGGTATGGAGGGATATCGATCACGTACAGGCAGAGGAGATTAACTTGGCATCATGTACAGCATGGACATCGTGGGCCGAAGGGCCTGTTCCTGTGCTGTTCTATGTTCTATGTAACTGCAGATTGATTTAACGAGTTGGGTTCTAATTCCCTAGCTGCCTTGGTGGGATTCGAACACACGTCTCTGGATCGACGGTCCAAAACGCTGGCAGCTCGTCCCATGACTAAGCAACAAGGCAATTGCATCTCACAACATTTGTACACAATTATTAATAAAGCATCCATCAGTGCCCCAGGGCAGCTTGAAGCATCATCCAGCCAAGTAAGTACTTTGTTGAAATGCAGCCATTTCCGTAAAACACGGCAGCTAAAGTCTGCAAGCCATCATTTTGTGCTACATTAGTTTAGTTTAGATTAGTTTAGAGATACAGCGCGGAAACAGGCCCTTTGGCCCACCGAGCCCGCACCGACCATCGATCCCCAAACACTATCGTTGTCCTACATACATGAGGGACAATTTACAATTTTACCAAAGACAGCCTACAAACCTGTACGCCTTTGGAGTGTGGGAGGAAACCTGAGTTCCTGGAGAAAGCCCATGCAGTCATGGGGAGAACAAACAAACCTTCTTGATTAATACGGGAGTCAGGGCTTATGGAGGCAGGAGAATGGGGTTCGGATCAATCGAGAGATAGATCAGCCACGATTCAATGGTGGAGTAGACCTGATGGGCCGAATGGCCTAATTCTGCTCCTATCACTTATGAACTTATCAACGTATTATGAACAGGCAGCACCCGTAGTCTGGATCGAACCCGGGTCTCCTGCACCCGGTAAGGCATCAACTCTACTGCTGCGCAACCAAGCCGCCCTATATAATTACATACAAGAAGATTTCTAGCACTGCTTTCCATGGTGTACAAAATGGTGACAAGTCGACTCGACGGGCCGAATGGCCTAATGCTGTTCCTATGACCCATGATGGTTTTGAGGGCCCGTTAGCTGGAGTGAAAAGGTTGCAGGAACAACAAACCCAAGCCATGCAGGCAAAGGAGACTTGTCCGTCCACCTGGATCATGCCTTGTCCCCATCAACACAACAACACTCCCTGTCAGCCCCAATATCGATAAGTGTCAGCTTATGTACAATGCGATTAAAAAGTTGGTTCGTTTCAAAGGAATTCGAGTTCCACAGAGACAGTGAGGATGAATAATTGATGAAAGCAGAAACCTTGCTGATTGCAAAGGAATTTCTGATGCAATAAAATGGCACAAAGCGTAGGAGCAACTCAGCAGGTCAGGCAGCATCTCTGGAGAACATGGATAGGTGACGTTTCAGGTCGGGACCCTTGGTGTGAACAAGGGTTGTCTTTCCAAAGATGGACACAAAGTGCTGGAGCAACTCAGCAGGTTAGGCAGCATCGCTGGAGTATATGGATGGGTGATGTTTCAGGTCAGGACCCTTCTTCAGACCTATCCATGTTCTCCAGAGATGCTACCTGAGCTGCTGTTACTCCAGCATTTTGTGTCTTTGCTGGTAGTTCCTTGTTTCTCCATTTCCGTTGCAGCTAGCCAGGCAGCGTTGGTTTACAAACAGCAAGGAAGCAGGAGATACAAGAAACTGCAGGTGCTGGAATAATTTAGTTTAGAAATACAACAGGGAAACAGGCCCTTCGGCCCACCTGGTCCTTGCCAACCATGTTAGCATATTGGGCGGTTCTCATTTGTTTAGTTTAGTTTAGAGATACAGAGTGGAAATAGGCCCTTAGGCCCACCAGAAGAAGACAGGAGAATAGGGTTGAGAGGGAAAAAAACAAGAGAATAGGGTTGACAGCTCAGCCATGATCGGATGGTGGAGTAATGATGAGCCGAATGGCCTAAATCTGATACTTTGTCTTATGATCTTATGATACGGAAATCTGAAATTTAACCATACCGTAAGATCATAAATACTCAGCAAACTGTGCAACATCTGTGGAGAGAGAGCCAGCAGCGGCGTTTGACCTTTTATTTCTGATTTCCAGCATCTGCAGTATTTTTCATTTGGACCATTGCTTCACACCTGGCCTCTGCATTGGACCTCAGGACCTGTAGAACTGAAGTCAGCAGGAGGGAGAGAAAAGAGGGGGTATAAAAGGGAGATGGGGGGACTCGGGGATGGGAGATAGAAACATAGAAAAATAGGTGCAGGAGTAGGCCATTCAGCCCTTCCAGCCTGCACCGCCATTCAATATAATCATCTAAAATCAATACCTCATTCCTGCTTTTTCCCCATATCCCTTGATTCCGTTAGCCCTAAGAGCTAAATCTAACTCTCTCTTGAAAACATCCAGTGAATTGGCCTCCACTGCCTTCTGTGGCAGAGAATTCCACAGATTCACAACTCTCTGGGTGAAAAGGTTTTTCCTCATCTCAGTCCTAAATGGCTTACCCCTTATTCTTACACTGTCACCCCCGGTTCTGGGCTCCCCCAACTTCCCCCAAGATTATGGTACAGATGAAGGTAACAGGGCACGGTGGCTGCTGGAGGTGGGAGATGGTGGGAGAAATGTGCACTTGAACTCAATAGAGCTCAAGAATCAGAGTTTGCACAATAAATTAGATGTTTGCCCATTAAAACAGTGTTACAAGGCATGGATTATGTTAATTGCAGTAATCGAAGACCTTTTATGATAATCCTTCTTAATGAATCACTTAAAATCTGCAGGAGGTTGTATTATACTGAGCCATAGGAAAAATACCATTAATAATTCCATCTATGAATAGAAATTAGGTCACCTTGGCACCAGCTCAGTGTTACTCCACCATCCAAAGTGTTTATCATTCCATCTATGGAGCAAGGTATTGAAGAGAAGGTATTGAAGAGATGCTGTGGGTCAGGCAGCATTTCTGGAGAACATGGATAGGTGACGTTTTGGGTCAAGACCCTTCCCTCAGACTCTGAATCTTCACCCTTTGCTGTCTGTATTGCACGCGAGTTTGAATTTAGTTTATAGAAACAGCGCGGAAACAGGCCCTTCGGCCCACTGAGGCTGCTCCGACCAGCGATCCCCGCACATTAACACTATCCTACACAAATTAGGGACAATTTACAATTTACCGGCCAAATAACCTACGAACCTGTAGGTCTTTGAGGTGTGGGAGGAAACCGGAGCACCCGGAGAAAACCCACGCAGGTCACGGGGTGAATGTACAAAACTCAGTACAGACAGCGCCCATAGTCGGGATCGAACCCGGGTCTCTGGCGCCGTGAGGTAGCGCCACATTGCCACCCCTTTCTTTAATGTTTCAGCTGAGAAAAGGCACTTCTGTCAGTGATGTTCTGGCTCGGTCACAGAGTGCTGGAGTAACTCAGCGGGTCAGGCAGCATCTCTGGAGAACATGGATAGGTGACGTTTCAAGTCGGGACCTTTCTTCAGACTGATTGTAAGGGGGGTTGGGGAGGGATTGAGAGGGGAAAAGTCCTGACTACGGATGCTGTCTGAAGGGCGGAAGAGAGCTGGGAGCTCTCATTTTGCTCATTCTGAAGGGTCCCGACCCAAAACGTCACCAATCCATGTTTTCCAGTGATGCCGCCTGACCCACTGAATTACTCCAGCACTTTGGGTCCTTTTGTGTACACCAGCATCTAGTTCCTTGTTTCCACATCGATGAGGTTGTAGCATAACCCAGGTTGTGTAGTCACGGCGGCACGGTGGCGCAGCGGTAGAGTTGCTGCCTTAGAGCGAATACAGCGCCGGAGACTCAGGTTCGATCCTGACTACGGGCGCCGTCTGTACGGAGTTTGTACGTTCTCCCCGTGACCTGCGTGGGTTTTCTCCGAGATCTTCGGTTTCCTCCCACACTCCAAAGACGTACAGGTATGTAGGTTAATTGGCTGGGCAAACGTAAAAACAAAATTAAAAAATTGTCCCTAGTGTGTGTAGGATAGCGGTAATGTGCGGGGATCGCTGGGCGGCGCGGACCCGGTGGGCCGAAGGGCCTGTTTCCGCGCTATATCTCTAAATCTAAAAAAAAAATAATCTAAGATCAGACCAATCTGCCCTCTTCTTCAAACGCTAATGCATTGACAAAACTTCTTGTCATTTTACATCACTTCAGACTCGTTAAAAGTCATCAAGGAGATTTTGATACTTCTTGCCCCAAGGTTGGCAGCAATCACTTGAGAAACCCCTTTCCAGCATCAATATGCTGTTCCCGTTATAAAAGTCACCCTTACAATGTGTCCAATGTTCGTCAATTTAGTTTAGTTTACAAACACTGGCCCTTCAGCCCACCAAGTCCTCACCGACCAGTGATCCCTGTACTATCCCTGTACTGCACTATCCTACATACCAGGGACAATTTACAATTTTTACCAAAGCCTATTAACTTACAAACCCACACGTCTTTGTGTGGAGAGTCGCAGGAAACCGGAGCACCCGGAGAAAACCCATGCAGTCACGGGGGGAACGTACAAACTGCCTATTGACTGCACCCTTAGTCAGGATAGAGCTCTTAAGGATAGCAGAGTCAGGGGGTATGGGGAGAAGGCAGGAACGGGGTACTGATTGAGAATGATCAGCCATGATCACATTGAATGGCGGTGCTGGCTCGAAGGGCCGAATGGCCTCCTCCTGCACCTATTGTCTATTGTCTAGTATAAGAAAATAACTGCAGATGCTGGTACAAATCGAAGGTATTTATTCACAAAATGCTGGAGTAACTCAGCAGGTCAGGCAGCATCTCAGGACAGAAGGAATGGGTGATGTTTCAGGTCGAGACCCTTCTTCAGACTGAAGAAGGGTATCGACCCGAAACGTCACCCATTCCTTCTCTCCTGAGATGCTGCCTGACCTGTCTATTGTCTAGGATCGAACCCGGGTTTCTGGGGCTGTAAGGCAGCAGCTCTACTGCTGCGCCACTGTGCTGATATAAAATGGAAATGAAGCCTCAGAGGTGTGAGATTGTTGGGGATTTAAAGAGGCAGGAAACAGAAAGTTCAGCATCAAGTCAATTTGTGTCAGGTTTATTGTCGTGTACGGTGTAATGAAAACTTGGCCTACGGCAGCATTACAGGCACATAGACTCATAAACATACAAAAACATAAATTATACATAAACTACACATTTAATTTTTTTTAAGTCCGTGCAATAACAAGACATTAGTGTTCACTGCGGACTGAACACGTGTTCCACAAAACAGCCATCCAAAATTAGAGTGATTTCCCCATTGTACAGGAGATCCCACTGTGAACACTGCACATTTGAATACACAGAGTGCTGGAGTAACTCAGCGGGTCAGGCAGCATCTCAGGAGAACATGGATAGGTGACGTTTCACAGAGTGCTGGAGTAACTCAGCGGGTCAGGCAGCATCTGTGGAGAACATGGATAGGTGACGTTTCACAGAGTGCTGGAGTAACTCAGCGGGTCAGGCAGCATCTGTGGAGAACATGGACAGGTGACGTTTCACAGAGTGCTGGAGTAACTCAGCGGGTCAGGCAGCATCTGTGGAGAACACGGATAGGTGACGTTTCACAGAGTGCTGGAGTAACTCAGCGGGTCAGGCAGCATCTCTGGAGAACATGGATAGGTGACGTTTCACGGAGTGCTGGAGTAACTCAGCGGGTCAGGCAGCATCTCTGGAGAACATGGATAGGTGACTTTTCGGGTCGGGATCCTTCTTGGCGTGAACAAGGGTTATCTTTCTAAAGAGAGAAACAAAGTGGCACGGTGGCGCAGGGGTAGAGTTGCTGCCTTACAGCGCCGGAGATCTGGGTTCGATCCCGACTATGGTTGCTGTCTGTACAGTTTGTCACAGGGTGAACATAGAAACTCCATACAGACAGTGACCTGTTGTCAGGATGGGAGCTGTAGGGCAGCAGCTCTATCTGCTGCCGCACTATTCTATCGTTAAGATGTGCTCGTAGTTAGTGAGAAATCAAGACTGATTTAGTCGGTGATTAAATCAAAGAAAGCCAGCAAAAGAGAATTGGCACAAGGGATTGTTTTTATTTAATAAGTAACCACAGACCCAGATAAGAGTTTACAATATGCAGAGAGTGAGATGAACAAAGGACTGGTTTATGATCAGGTGGCTTACAAACTATTACCTCTGTTGTAAAACCATTGGGGTGAAACATTCTCTCTTTCTGCCTGACATCTAATATATTCTGGGATTTTCTTTATTCCAAGTCTCCAAGCAAAAATTGAGTTCTTTTTATTTGCTTTTATCCACTTAAAATTTCTATTTTTTAAAGAAATTATCCTCTCCACTGGGAACTGAGACTAAATCTGCTCTGAGCAGCGAAACAGAAAGATGGTAAACACAGGCTAGAAAAACATACAACATTCCAGATAACCCACTGAGAATGTCCACCAGTTGTGGATGCCCATTAAATGAAGAAGAAAACGACAAAATCAAGAATTTACAGAAAAATATGTTGTCTAAAACATATAAATAGCTGATGAAATAGTTAAACACAAGGAACTGCAGATAGTGGAATCTTGCGTAGATCACAAAGTGCTGGAGTAACTCAGCGAGTCAGGCAGCATCTCTGGAGGACATGTTAAGGCCACGTTTCAGGTTGGGACCCTTCTTCAGACAGATAGCTTGGTTTGTAGTGCAGGAAGGAACAGAAAATAGACACAAACAGCTGGAGTAACTCAGCGGGTCAGGCAGCATCTCTGGAGAGAAGGAATGGGTGATGTTTTGGGTTGAAACCCTTCTTCAGAATTTGGTTGGCATAGATGACTTGGAATGGAGGGCTTGTTTCACTGTTCTATAACGACTGATAGTAATGAGATAATTGGTACAATTGCCAGTCCTGGCTAAATGTCACCGATGTTTATGTGGTAGATGCAGGCAGCTGGAACCCCAGAATGCCACAGTCTCCTCAGCTAGTAATCGCCAGGTTAATCCCAGAATTGGCCCATAGCCACCTCGCCTGCAATCATCACACCATGCCCTGTCAAGCCAGATCGATCAACAGCGCCAGTCCCATTCTTGTGGGGCCTGCAACTGTGTTTCCACCTTCACCGCTCACTTAGCCTCTACTTCCTTAGAAGGCGTAGGAAGTTCGGCAATGTCCCCAACAACTCCCGCCAACCAAAAGCATTTTATTGGGATGCATTGCAGCGTGGTTTGGGAACAACTCCATCCATGACCGCAAAAAATTGCAGAGAATTGTGGACGCAGCCCAGACCATCACACAAAACTAACCTCCCTTCCATTGAGTCCATTTACACCTCAGGCTGCCCTGGCAAGGCCACCAGCATAATTAAGGACAAGTCACACCCTGATGTTTCCAACACAAACCATCACCTATCCAACGTTCTCCAGAGGTCCTGCCTGACACACTGAGTTACTCCGGCACTTGTGTCCATCTTAGGAAAACCTAGTGTGCTTTCCCATGGAGAGTGGATTGTACGATAACATTGGGTTGGTTTCATCAGGTGGGCGATGGTCGGTGCAGACTTGATGGGCCGAAGGGCCTGTCTCCTGTCTCTATGAGCCGATGGCTGGACCGATTGAGGAGATGCGGGATGGTTTTGGGTACTGACGTGCATGAGGAAATGTAGAACGGCATGCAGTACTTGGTGGGACCAATGCATGCTGGCAGGCTGATTGGATGCAGATAGGGCGCCACTGCAGCGGCAAAGGACATGCACCAAACTGGTCCCAGGGCTGGATCGGTGTGATCTCAGCATCATGGTGCAGCCGGGACATCCATGTGGTCTCAGCTCACCCGAACAATGAACGCTACCAGCAGAGTTTCTTCCCACCGCCTGGAGAAGAAGGGTGGAATGCGAGACGCCTCTCACTCTCGCTCTCTCTCTCTCTCTCTCTCCGCATCTCTGTCTGCCGATTAAGCGGCCTTGTGGTTCCCGTGCAGAAACACCAGCATGTCCACGTGTTCCGGTGCCAGGTCCGAGCGCTTGCCGTAGACGTCCTGACCAGCTTCGGTGAAGATCCAGGTGGCGGGCACGGCGGTGGCGGGCACAGCCAGCAGCTTGCGTGCGGCGGTGGCGAGGAGCGGATACTGGGTGTGGTGGCTCTTCCACCACTGCAGGGGGTCCTGGCAGAGCGTGGCCGCCTCGCTGGTCTGGAAGCCGCTGATCTCCTGCTCTGCTTGCTGGTTGACAGAGTTGACCGAGGCGCTCCTCACGTTGCACAGGTCACCCAGCAGGAACTCGATGCCCGAGTCCGCCCGGGGCTTCTTGGTCGGCTTGTGGCCACAGCTGGAGATCTCGGGGTCGCCCGGTTGCGGCTGGAGTCTCGCCAGCTGAGCGGTCTCCTGCCTCAGGGCATGGAAGGTCTCCACCCTCTCCACCTGGCTGAGGAAGTCCAAGCCCCGGAAGCGCGGGTCCAGAGCGCAGGCCAGGTTGAGCACGCGGTTGACCTCGCGGTCGGCGTACCACTGGTCCAGGTCAGTGCAGATGGCCTGCTTGACGTCGTGGGCCAGTTCCGAGTCGCCCTCGTTGGTGGCGAGGTGCTTGTAGATCAAGCTGGTCACCACCGGCTTCACCAGCGACAGGCTGGAGAAACGTTCCTTGGTCAAGGTGGACGTGGCGATGGCCAGGGGCTTCAGGATGCCCGTGATCTCCTGGACCACCTGCCAGTCCTCGGGTCTCAGACCCAACCCCTCACCCTGGAAGTCCTCGCTCAGACCATCGAGGAAGGGACGATGGTCCTGAAGGTTCTGGAGCAGACCGTAGGTGCTGAACCATTTCACGCTGCCTGCGGGAAACGTCCTGGACTGCAACTTGAGGAGGACCTCGCTGGAGCCCACCTTCTCGCTCAGAGCCGGAAAGGAGGACACGTACTCCATCAGCCTCTTGCAGCGGGCCAGCGCGCGCAGGATGGGTGGTTGCTGCAGCGCCGAGTCCACGCAGTTCTGCAGAGCATGCCCGATGCATGGCAGGGTCTTCCAGCCCAGCTTGGTGGCCGCCATCCTGACGTCTACGTTGCTGGCCATGACAGAGAGCCAGGTCCGCTCCCTGATGCCCCACTCGTTGGCGATGTCCTGCAGGGCCGCCCAGACCTTCTCCGCCGTGTCTTCCTCGCCAACCACACGGGTGGACAGCACGAAGTTCCTGAGGTCATAGGCGCCGTCCACCTGGTGGGCACTGACCGTGATGTAGGAGCAAGACTGCTTATGCTTCCAGAGGTCAATGCTGAGCGTGCAGTGCCTCTGCGACTTCATGGAGTCCATCACCCTCAGCTTGGTCTGGGCGTACATGTCCCGTAGCACTGTCTGAGCAAAGAAGGCCACGGTGGGGATCTTGTAGGTGGGCTCCAACACGTTCATCATCTGGACAAAGCCCTCCCCCTCGACGGTCCTCAGCGGCAGAAGGTCGGTCATCATGAAATCTGAGATGGCCCTGGTGGTTCTCCCGACGGGGTTGTTCATCACCATGGAGGTCCTGGCCGGGTGGTCCTGGCTCTCCTTCTGCTGTGCGGGAGCCCCCCCCACCAGCTTGTTGTACTCTTGCCTGTGCTTGTAGATCAGGTGCTGCCTCAGGTTGGTGGTGTTGCCATTGTAGGCCAACCTCACCCCGCACAGCTTGCAGATGATCTTGGTCTTGTCCAAGATGCGGCCCAAGCCGTCTCCCTGGAAACCGAAGAAGGTCCAGTAACGGCTCTGTGCTCGGCCCAGGCTGACCAGGTTCCGCGTGCCCTCCCGCAGAGCGCCAGCGCCCTCTCGCCTGCCCCGGCAGATGCCACTGTCCTGCAGGCTGCTCTTGTGGTCTTGGATGATGGAGGTCACCAGGTCCCTGCAGTTATGCTGCTCTTGGGCTTCCGTTTGGCTTGACATCTCTTTGGGAACTTTGGTTTGGAGGTCCTGAAACAACTTCATGAGCAGCTCTTTCTCTCCAAACTCATACTTAAAATGTTTGCCTAATAAAAAGAGAAAGAGGTTCAGTTTTTCCCCAACCATCAATGATCCAAGAATGTTTTATTCATTCATCGGATTTACTGGCCTCTCCATTTGTCTGCAGTTAATTCCAATCCCAAATGCTCCTTTAATCTCATTACAGATTCAAGGGTCAGCACAGTGGTATAGCTGATAGAGTTGTTGCCTCACAGCTTCAGGGACCCGGGTTCAATCCCGACCTCGGGTGCTGTATGTACGGAGTTTACACGTTCTCCCCGTGACCGCGTGGGTTTCCTCGGGGTTCCCCAGATTCCTCCCACATCCCAAAGACGTGCGGGTCTGTCAGTTAACTGGCCATCTGTATATTGCCCCTAGTGTGTAGGGAGTGGATGAGAAAGTGAACGTGATCGAGGGTCAGCATGGACATAGTGGGCCGAAGGGCCTGTTTCTCTGCTGTATCTCTACACTCTACAGAAGAGGTTAACACACAATGTGACTCCCTCACCAATTTTGCTAACTTGAGTTTCAGCTGAGTTTAGTTTATTGTCACGTGTATCGAGGTACAGTAAAAAGCTTTTGTTGCGTGCTAACCAGACAGCGGAAACACAATACATGATTACAATTGAGCCGTCCACACTGTACATGATAAAGGGAATAACGTACATAACGTTTAGCGCAAGATAGTGCGAGGGTCTCCAATGAGATAGATGGTAGTTCAGGACTGCTCTCTAGTTGTACAGTTGAACTCCAGTTGTACTACTACAGGTGATAGTAGAGAGCACACTGGTTGCATTAGAGCATGGTTCGGCAACTTGAACGCTGAACTAAGGAGACTACAGAGAGTGGTGGCCACTGCCCGGTCCATCACGAGTACTGACCTCCCCAACGTCACAGGAGGTGCTGCCTCAAAATGGTGGCCAATATCACCAAAGACCCACACCACCCTGGCCACGCTCCCATCTCGCTGCCGCCATCGGGAAGAAGGTACAGGAGCCTGAAAACCGTGACCTGCAGGTTCAAGAACAGCTTCTTCCCATCAACCATCAGGCTGTTGAACACAACACAACACTGACCTCAGCAACAGTGATCTTTTGTGGACTGGCATTTAAGATGGCACCTAAAACGTGGCGGATCTTGTGTACGGACTCAGTGTGGTCAACAGTTTTACACTCTTATACTTAGTATGATTATGTCAAATCTATAGTAGGATTGTCACTGAAGGGTATGCAAAAAAAAGACTTTCACTGTACTTAGGTACACGTGACAATAACGTACCAGTGAGCCATTGATTGTTTAGGACCTACCCAACTTCAGCCCCAGGGTCCTGGCATATTCCTCGCCAATCCACACCAGGAGCTCAGTGCCAGCGCCGATGATCTGGCAGGCCCGGTAGTAGATTTTGCCGCGATACTGGAACACTGTCAGATTATGTTCCTCTTCACTAGAAGCACAGGCCACGTATCTGTGAGGCAAAGACAGACATTTGAGGGCACACCAATGTCTGCTCCTCTGCTCCACAGAAGAAAACAAACACACACAGCTCAATGGGGAAAACGAGATGGCTTTGATTTTTCTCCTCCCCCATTAACTTCAAACAGTTGTGTGTGATTGCAGCCAATTCCACATTGCCTTTTACTTACACCATCAATCCAAGCGGCAGAAAGAGCTGAGGCTCAGCGCAGGAGCGAGAATAATGCACCCAAAAAAAGACACAAAATGCTGGAGTAACTCAGCGGGTCAGGCAGCATCTGTGGAGAACATGGATAGGTGACGTTTCACAGAGTGATGGAGTAACTCAGCGGGTCAGGCAGCATCTGTGGAGAACATGGATAGGTGACGTTTCACAGAGTGCTGGAGTAACTCAGTGGGTCAGGCAGCATCTGTGGAGAACATGGATAGGTGACGTTTCACAGAGTGCTGGAGTAACTCAGCGGGTCAGGCAGCATCTGTGGAGAACATGGATAGGTGACGTTTCACAGAGTGCTGGAGTAACTCAGCAGGTCAGGCAGCATCTCTGGAGAACATGGATAGGAGACGTTTCAGGTTGGGACCCTTTTTCAGATAATAATATACCTAAATCTCTTTCCTCTGCCCCCCTCATGCAAATGCTGACATTTTTCCCACCAACCCCAATCACACTGCTCCTTCTCCTCCTCCATACATGCATCACCTGAGTTCCCCATTTCCCTTTTAACCCCCTTCTTTCAGCCAGCATTTCATCTCTTCAGCATCTGCACTTCCTTGTTTCTCTATTTTAAAAAACTCAGCCTCCTGCGTTCCAAGGAATATAGTCATAGCATGCCCAACCTCTCCCTGTAACTTATCCCCTCAAATCCTTAGCAATACACAGACACACAGCTAATCAGGAGTGGGGAAGCAATGCTGCAACTTCGCACTGACCTTAGGACTGCTTTGACAACTTAAATGTGTGCACGGGAATTTATAGTGAAAAAGCTGACACAAGTGTGGCAAATAATAGAATGGTAATAGGGAGCAAAGGGTTACAGACAGTAATTAATTATCGATGTGTGGAGAGGGTAATTTAGGGATCTGCGATGTGCTTTTGGAAACTATTCTGCATGAGATGTCAAACATCATGCCAACCCTACATCAGTGAACCCAGGATTGCCAACTCAAAGGCACAAATCAAAGCACGCCGCAACTCAAAAACATTAGGTCAGCCATTGCTCATTCCAAAAGAATCTCTGTCAAAGAAAAATTACCAAATTAAATTATAATTCAGTGAAGCAGAACGCACAGTGAAATATCAGAACAGTCGGTTGTGAAAAAAATGATTTGTCACAAAACTTAATCCATGTATCATCAACAATGAGTGAAGTCACAAGAGACTGCAGATGCTGGAATCCTGAGCAGAGCAGTGCTGGAGGAACTCAGTGGGTCAGGCAGCATCTGTGGAGGGAATGGAATGGGATACTTTATACTTCATTGTCACAAGTGACAAGTGACGGTGAAATCCTTCGCTTCCACACCCAAGGTATGCAAATAGTCGCCACATATGGCGCTGACATATATACACTGGAATTTAGACGGATGAGAGGAGATCTTATCGAAACATATAAGATTATTAAGGGGTTGGACACGTTAGAGGCAGGAAACATGTTCCCAATGTTGGGGGAGTCCAGAACTAGGGGCCACAGTTTAAGAAGTTTAAATTGGTCCAATTATCTCCATCTCTACCACCAGCCTCACTAGGTTCTGCACCACCAATTACTAGGGTTGCCAACTTCCTCACTCCCAAATACGGGGCAAAGGGTGACGTCACCGCCCCCGCGCCCCGCGTGACCTCACCCGGCCCGGGCGGCCGCATTGGTGGAGCGGGAGCACGTGGCCGCTGGCTGGGTGAGGTCACGTGGGGCGCGGGGCGGTGACGTCACCCTTTGTCCCGTATTTGGGAGTGAGAAAGTTGGCAACCCTACTAATACGGGACAAGGGCGGTCCCGTACGGGACAAACTAATATAGCCCAAAATACGGGAAGTCCCGGCTAATACGGGACAGTTGGCGACCCTAGCCTCGGTACACATGAAAATAAAACTCTGGACTCTCACTCTCCATGTCTTTGTGAGACTGGGCGATACAAGCGAATGCAGGAAAATAGCAGGGCGACATGGAACTGGACAGTGTAGGAAGGAACTGCAGATGCTGGTTTTAAACCGAAGATAAAACACAACATTCTGGAGTAACTCAGCGGGACAGGCAGCATCTCAGGAGAGAAGGAATGGGTGACGTTTTGGGTCGAGACACTTCTTCAGACTGCTGAGATTCGAGTAGGTAAAGGGGGCGTTGAAAAGATGAGACGGTTGATGTTTAAGCCACAGTTTAAGAATAAGGGGTAGGCCATTTAGAACTGAGATGAGGAAAAACTTTTTCAGTCAGAGAGTTGTGAATCTGTGGAATTCTCTGCCTCAGAAGGCAGTGGAGGCCAATTCTCTGAATGCATTCAAGAGAGAGCTAGATAGAGCTCTTAAGGATAGTGGAGTCAGGGGGTATGGGGAGAAGGCAGGAACGGGGTACTGATTGAGAATGATCAGCCATGATCACATTGAATGGCGGTGCTGGCTCGAAGGGCCGAATGTCCTACCCCTGCACCTATTGTCTATTGACAAAGTTACAAAGTACCCCAGCCTGCTCCTGCTTTGTCCCCCTCCCCTGCCCTAACAGCGGTCCCCGCCGCCTCATTAACCGCCGCACTGCTGACCAAGGGTCGACCCGCAGAGGCCCCTCTGCTGCCACCGAGGCACACTGCCGTCAAGGCCCCATCACCGCCAAAGCTCCATCTCCACCGTTGAGGCCCCACCACTGCCACGGGTCCACCGCCACCGAGGCTCCATTGGCCCAGACAGGCTTCTCGCCCGTCTCCATGGACTCCTGGGAGGCCAAAAAACAGATGACGAAGGTTCTTGGCCCGTGACATTGTCTGTCCATTTCCATCCACAGATGCTGCCTGTACCTTTCCCATCCTGCTCATTCCTTCTACCCAGGAGAATGGTCAACGCCTGTACACACTTCTGTCAGGTCTCCCCTCAACCTCCGGCGCTCCTCAAAAAACAATACAAGTCTGTCCAACCTCTCCCTGTAGCTAATACCCCTTAATCCAGGCAGCATCCAGGTAAACCTCATCTGCACCCTCTCCAAAGCCTCCACACCCTTCCTGTGATGAGGCTTCCGTTAGAAGAGCTGTTATTGACTGCAACTGTTGGACTGCTTATTCTCCAACTTTAGGTAATTCATTCAGTATTTCTATTTGTATCATCCATTTCTTCCTGTCATCTTTTTGGCTCAGTCTTTCATATTCTTTATATACAGCCCACAACCGAACCATTGCAGACACAGAGGCAAAAAGTCCCACACCTGGAACATGAACAATGTCTCTCTCCACAGACATTGCCTGACCTGCTGAGTGTTCAACAGTTCAACAGTTCAACAGAGCTTTATTTGTCATTCGGTACCAAGGTACCTAACGAAACTACATAGCAGTCACACACAAAAAAGAACACAAGACACATGACCCCAACACAAACGTCCATCACAGTGACTCCAAACACCCCCTCACTGTGATGGAGGCAACAAAACTTCCACTCTCTTCCCCACGCCCACGGACAGACAGCTCGTCCCTGACCGACCCGCACAGTCCCCGCAAGGGGATGGAAGTCCCCGCGGCCGAGTCGCACCGGGCGCTGAGACGTCTCGCGGCCGAACCGGGCGATGGAAGGCCCCGCGACCGAGCCGTGCGCAGCTAAGTCCCGCGGCCGAGCCGCACCGGGCGATGTTAGGCCACGCGGCCGAGCCGCACCGGGCGATGGAAGGCCCCGCGGCCAAGCCGCACCGGGCGATGTTAAGTCCAGCGGCCGAGCCGCACCAGCGATGAAAAGTCCCGCGGCCAAGCCGCGCCAGGCGATGTTAGGCCCCGCGGCCGAGACGCACCGGGCACTGTTAAGTCCAACGGCCGAGCCGCACCGGGCGATGTTAGGCCCCGCGGCCGAGCCGCACCGGGCGATGGAAGGCCCCGCGGCCAAGCCGCACCGGGCGATGTTAAGTCCAGCGGCCGAGCCGCACCAGCGATGAAAAGTCCCGCGGCCGAGCCGCGCCGGGCGATGTTAGGCCCCGCGGCCCGGGCACTGTTAAGTCCAGCGGCCGAGCCGCACCAGCGATGTTAGGCCCCGCGGCCGAGCCGCACCGGGCGATGGAGGGCCCCGCGGCCAAGCCGCACAGGGCACTGTTAAGTCCAGCGGCCGAGCCGCGCCGGGCGATGTTAAGTCCAGCGGCCGAGCCGCACCGGGCGATGGAAGGCCCCGCGGCCGAGCCGCACCCCGCGCCGTGAGGAAGAGACATAAAAGAGAAAGGTTTCCCCCACCCACACCACCACCCCCCCCACCCACCACCACCCCCCACACATACACAACCAAAAAAAAAAAAAAAACCATCCCAACACCGACACACAGCAACAAAAAAAGGAAAAAAGACGAACAAACTGCTAGCGAGCCGCAGCCGTTAGGCGCCGCCACTTCCGACTTTCCAACATTCCAACATTTTCATTTTTTTTCCATTATAAAGCTTAAAACTGTTTTTTTTAATTGATTAAAAGATACAGCATGGAAACAGGTCCTTCAGCCCACCGAGTCTATGCCCACCATCAATCAACATGCCCACTGGTTCTAATGCTATGCCACTTTCCCATCCACTCCCCGCACACTAGGGGCAATTTAGAGGATTTTATACACCTCTATAAGATCTTTCAGCCTCTTGTGCTGCAGGGAATAAAGTCCAAGCCTGTCTAACCTCTCCATATATCTCAGGCCTTAGCAAAATCCTCGTAAATCTTTTCTGCAATTTTTCCAGCTTAACAACATCCTTCCTATAGCAGGGTGATCAAAACTGAACACAATACTCCAAAAGCAGCCTCACCAACGTCTTGTGCAACTGTGACATTAAAATGTGTAGTAAGGAACTGCAGATGCTGGTTTAAATCGAAGATACACAAAATGCTGGAGTAACTCAGCCAGACAGGCAGCATCTCTGGAGAGAAGGAATGGGTGACGTTTCGGGTTGAGACCCTGCTTCAGTCTGAAGAAATGTCACCCATTGCTTCTCTCCAGAGATGCTCCCTGTCCGGCTGAGTTACTCCAGCATTTTGTGTCTATCTTCGATTGTAACCTTAAAGCGTTCCATCAGTCTCTGTGTGGGTCCCCAAACATTAGAGCATCAGAACATTAGAAGTTCTTTGCAGGAAATAAATGATCAGTGAATTGTGTATAAATGAATGGCTACAGTTCACAACTCAGGCTGAGATGTCCACCTTGGCTGCGTTGGACTGATGACATAAGGGAAACTTCAGGCAAGTGATGTCTGACACTTGACATTGACAAACTGGCAGGTGGTAGTTCAGAACCAAAATATTGTATTGAATGTCAGCAGATAGATTGAAGCTGCAGACTAACTGTGTGTCATCCAATCTATCTCCCCCACCATACCTCATCCAGTTGGCTTTTGTCTCATCGGAAGCATCCATGTAATAATAGGATCCATTTTCTCGTAACTGAAAGAGAAGAAGATTGCAGGTGAAACTATTTCCGATTCTCTTTTCACAAGATTGGAGTTTGCAGATAACATCATCAGACACCCACACCACCCTGGCCATACTCTCATCTCGCTGCTACCATGGGGAAAAGGTACAGGGGCCTGAGAACCGTGACCATCAGGCTCTTGAACACTGCACTACACTAACCTCAGCAACTATGATCTTCTATGGACGATGTCTTTGGTTGTCCACCATTGCTACTACGGCCTTGGTGGGGCCGAGATACAAGCCTGCAAAGTCAGTATCAGAAGTCGGCTATGGGAAAGGATTTGCCGACTCTGGCCAGGCTGAAGTTCCAGAGCCCCGGCTGCAGAGGGCAAATTTGGACCGTCAATTCGCCAATTTGTCCGGATTAAAGTGGGAGCCAGACCACCAGTTGCCAGAAAATCAGTGGTGGACTTGTACTACAGAGTCTGGTTTTGTACTATTATTACCTAATATAATTTATTGCATTATCGATTACTGTACATTTATGTTTGTTTTTGCATTTACTGGCCCGTGAAGCCACAGCAAGTAAGAATGTCATTGTTTAAATGCTGGTACCTATGACAATTGACCTGTTCACTGCCACAGATAGACACAAAAAGCTGGAGTAACTCTGCGGGACAGACAGCATCTCTGGAGAGAAGGAATGGGTGACGTTTCAGACTGAAGAAGGGTCTCAACCCGAAACGTCACCCATTCCTTCTCTCCAGAGATGCTGCCTGGCCCGTTGAGTTACTCCACCTTTTGTGTCTATCTTCGGTTTAAACCAGCGTCTGCAGTTCCTTCTTACATTGTTCACTGCCAAGTTTTTTTTTACTATTTGCATTGACCCAAATATACTTGGGGATGGCACTGAACAGGTTAAACAATCTTGACTCTTGAGACATGGGACTGTGACCCTACGTCAGGCTCACCAGGCAAGGGTTCAGGAGGTAAAGATGTCCTTACCGCCCAGGAGTACACCGTGCAGTCGTTCCTGTCTGTCAGGACGTCTCCATCGAACGGGCCAAAGATGCAGCCACGCGGGATGGTAGTGAGCGTGCACCAGACGCCGAGACCGCCCTGCGGCCTCTCCTTGACCGCCAGCCCCTCGGGCAGTGTATGCAGGGCTCGGGACGGCATTCGCTCCAGGACCATCCTGTCCGGCACGAACGTGGGCGCTCCGTGGTGTCGGCACGAGTCCCGGAAGTAGAGCCGACATTCTTCACAAACTGAAACAGACGAAGGAGATTGCAAAAATTGTGGTAAACGTCGTGTGTGGATGCCCGTTAGAGGATCACATTAAATGAAGAAGAAAACTACAAAGTCAAATATTTACAGAAAAATCTATTAGTTGAAACATAGAAATAGCTGATGCTCAAATTGAAACGCATCAAATGTCCCTCTTTGCATGCAGAAACATCCTAAAGACTACAGACTGTAGAGGTGGACACAGCCCAGTCCATCACGCTTACTGACCTCCCCACCGTCAAAGGGATCTACAGAGAGTGGTGGACAATGCCTAGTCGACCAAGGATACTGACCTCCCCACCATCGATGGGGTCTACAGTGAGTGGTGGACAATGCCCGGTCCATCACGGGTACAGACCACCCCACCAATGGTTGGTGCCGTACAATGGCTGCCTCGCCAACAGTCTGTCTTGTCCCTTGAAGCAAGCGTTGAACATACTTACAGAGCAGCTCATCCTGATGCTGGGCGCAAGCCTCGTCACCGACCTGCATCTCCCGCCAGCTGAAACACAGAAACCCAAACAATTGCAGAGTTGTGGACACAGCCCAGACCATCGCCCAAACCAACCTCCCAGTTGCCAAACACTTTAATTTCCCTTTCCATTCCCACTGACCTTTCTGTCCTGGGCCTCCTCCACTGTCGGAGTGAGGCTAAACACAAATTGAAGGAACACCACCTCATATTTCGCTTGGGCAGCTTATACCCCAGTGGTATATTAATTTTTCTAACTTCTAGTAACCCTTGCATTCCCTCTCTCTCTCTCCGTCCCTCTCCACCCAAGTCCTTGGACTAGGTTCAATGTCGTCTCATTGAGTCTCATTGTCTGTAACTCGGTTTCACCTAGCCCACAGCTAACAATGGCCTGTTTCCTTTATTGCATATCTTTCATTCATTTGTTCTATATCTCTCATCTCCCTCGCCCTCTGACTCTGTCTGAGGAAGGGTCACGACCCGAAAACGTCACCCATTCCTTCTCTCCAGAGATGCTGCCCGTCCCGCTGATTTACTCCAGCACTTTGTGTCAATCTTTGGTGTAAACCCGCATCTGCAGTTCCTAATGGTTCGACCCAAAACGTCGCCCATTCCTTCTCCCCAGAGATGCTGCCTATCCTGCTAAGTTACTCCAGCTTTTTGTGTCCATTTGAAGTTCCTTCCTACACAGAGACAGGTGTGAAGAGTTGACTGGTGGCAAGTTCAAATCTCACACACAGCACATTTAATAAAACCCATAACAGCCACCATAAAGCTGCCAAATGATTGAATTACAACCAAATTTGGGCACAACTTCAACCTAATTGAAAATGACGTGCTCAGCGTGGCGTTTTATTTGGTATATTTTACACCCTCTGGCCAAGTCAGCGGTCAAACCTACGTGCAGCGTAGGTTTACTAGTCCCGGGATGGCGGGACTGTCATGTGTTGAAAGACTGGAGCGACTAGGCTTGTATACACTGGAATTTAGAAGGATGAGAGGGGATCTTATCGAAACGTATAAGATTATTAAGGGGTTGGACACGTTAGAGGCAGGAAACATGTTCCCAATGTTGGGGGAGTCCAGAACCAGGGGCCACAGTTTAAGAATAAGGGGTAGGCCATTTAGAACGGAGATGAGGAAAAACTTTTTCAGTCAGAGAGTTGTGAATCTGTGGAATTCTCTGCCTCAGAAGGCAGTGGAGGCCAATTCTCTGAATGCATTCAAGAGAGAGCTAGATAGAGCTCTTAAGGATAGCGGAGTCAGGGGGTATGGGGAGAAGGCAGGAACGGGGTACTGATTGAGAATGATCAGCCATGATCACATTGAATGGCGGGCGACGTTTCGGGTCGAGACCCTTCTTCAGATCGACCCGAAACGTCGCCCATTCCTTCTCTCCCGAGATGCTGCCTGTCCCGCTGAGTTACTCCAGCACTCTGTGAATAAATACCTTCCATTTGTACCAACATTTGCAGTTATTTTCTTATACATAGAATAGCGGTGCTGGCTGGAAGGGCCGAATGGCCTCCTCCTGCACCTATTATTGTCTATTGTCTAAGTCCCTCAAACACAAGACTTCCACAACCGAGTCTCTGCCTCCTCCCCCCTCCTCCTCCCCCCTCCTCCTCCCCCTCCTCCTCCCCCCCTCCTCCCCCCCTCCTCCCCCCCTCCTCCCCCCCTCCTCCCCCCCTCCTCCCCCCCTCCTCCCCCCCTCCTCCCCCCCTCCTCCCCCCCTCCTCCCCCCTCCTCCTCCTCCCCACTCCTCCTCCCCCCTCCTCCTCCCCCCTCCTCCTCCTCCCCCCTCCTCCTCCCCCCTCCTCCTCCCCCCTCCTCCTCCCCCCTCCTCCTCCCCCCTCCTCCTCCTCCCCCCTCCTCCTCCTCCCTCCTCCTCCCCCCTCCTCCTCCTCCCTCCTCCTCCCCCCTCCTCCTCCCCCCTCCTCCTCCCCCCTCCTCCTCCCCCCTTCCTCCTCCCCCCTCCCCCTCCTCCCCCCTCCTCCTCCTCCCCCTCCTCCTCCCCCCTCCATCCAATCGATTATTTCGAGTATTCCCCAATAATCGAGTTTTTTTTTCTCAACACAACTAAACCCCGCGATCCACACAATCCCACGCCGAGTCTCGTGTCCCGACCCTACAGTCGGTGCCATTTTGCCCGCAAACAATCGCGACTAATCGACGCCGAGTAAACCGCCCTGACCCTGCACCTCCACCTCCACGGACACATACACCAGCCGGACCCGGACCCGGACCCGCCGATTAGTGTCCACGGTGAGGCTCCGATTAATCGGTTTATTTCCCTCCCCTCTCGCGACACACACACACACACGGTCGGGTCGATTATTTGCCGAGTAATCCCGATTATAATCGAATTACACCTTTCAAATCGGTATCGGCCGCTATTTTACCTCATAAATCCAAAGCAAGGAGGGTCCCAGGCGGCTGGGTTGACATTTAACTCCAAATGAATAATTTATTTTTAAAAATTATTCTCCCCCCCCCCCCCCGCCGTCACGGAAACGTTTTTTTTCCCCCCTTCTCATTAGTCCCGCCCCCTCCCGGGGCTCTGGCGCCCCCATTGGACCTGGCGGGGTGATTGACGGTAGCCCCAACCAACCGCTTAGGGTCCCGCCCCCTCAGGGACGTGTGATGGATACACACCTCCGCCAATGGCAGCGAGTGGACTCGCCCCGCCCTCCTCCCCGGCACACCGATTGGCTGCAGCGAGCGATGTTTTGCATAAACCGGAAAATCGAGAGAATAATCGATTAGCGGCCGGTTGAGCCAATGGAAGGAGCCCAACCCAACAGGAGAAGCACCCAAGGGTGCTCTCCTCCCCCAACCCCACACACACCCTCGCCCAAAGGTGGGGCTCAACCAACCGTACTAAAAGAAGTTATTCATTCACAAAATGGTGGAGTAAAGTAAGGATATAGGTGGGGACAGGAAGATAGAGGGAGAACTGGGAAGAGAGGGACAGAGGAACTATCTAAAGTTGGAGAAGTCGATGTTCGTACCGCTGGGCTGTAAGCTGCCCAAGTGAAATATGAGGTGCTGTTCCTCCAATTTGCGGCGGGCCTCACTATGGCACTGGAGGAGGCCCATGACAGAAAGGTCAGACTGGGAGTGGGAGTTGAAGTGCTCAGCCACTGGGAGATCAGGTTGGTTAAGGCGGAGTGAGCGAAGGAGTTGAGCAAAACGATCGCCAAGCCTGCGCTTGGTCTCGCCGATGTACAGAAGTTGACATCTAGAGCAGCGGATACAATAGATGAGGTTGGAGGAGGTGCAGGTGAATATGTCCCATATTAGCCGGGACATCCCGTATTTTGGGCTAAATTGGTTTGTTTCATATGGGACTGCTGCAGGTCCCGACAGTTTAGGTCCCAACACTCTAGGTTTCTGACATTTTTGCTCCGAACAGTCTAGGTCCGGAGGCCCGGGGCTGCCTAACGGAGGTTGCATAGCAACCCGCCTTCCGGCCCAGGCGGCCACCATTGTTGGAGTGGGAGCACATGGCCGCCCGGGCCGGGATTCAGGTCACATGAGGCGCCTTGCCCCTATTTGGGAGTGAGATAGTTGGCACCCCTAGATATAATACAATAGAATTTCATTTATCCCAGGAGGGAAATAAAGACGCCTACCTACGTCACCATGGAGAATGTCAGGGGAATTTTACACAGTACTTATTTGTACATTTAAAAAATCTTAAATAAAGTTTATTTTGATTTTATTTTTAACCCCACTAATGATAAACAAAAAATGCTGGAGTAACTTAGCAGGTCAGGCAGCATCTCCGGAGAAAAGGAAGAGGTGACGATTCAGGTTGGAACCTTTCTTCAGACTTTTGAGACCTCGAAGAAGTTGCCACCTTATATAAAAGTCACGATGTGGTTAAACAACAAGCCAGTGGCTGACGCATGAAGCAGTGTTTCTTGCCGTTAATCTGAGGGAGTTGTAGAACATTATTTGCAGCGAAGCAATGTTTTCGGTTTCCACTCTGACAGATGAAGCTAGTCGAACAGACAGCGAGAACAAAGAGAACTTTATATCTCCCGCTGTACTCACTTTGTTGTGATGCTTTGTCCTTACAACCACAAGGGAACAGCCTTGGCCGAACCATCACCCAAGAGCAAGGCCGGTAAACAAAAACGGTGACGGTAATTATACATCTCATCACGGATGGATCAGGCCAGCTACTTTCTGCTGTCACACCCTAATTCCTGCTTTCCCTCCGAGTGTGTACTGAACTCCCACTCCTGCAGTGAATGTTATGAAAGCAATTTGGGGAAAGAGGCCAAGAAAGTTGCTCATCGCCGTGGCTGGTTCCAGGAAGGGAGGAGGGAAATGAACCATCCAGGAGGTCACAAAGTCACACCTCCCGACCCAGAGGAAGCAAACCAGCCTCCCTTCCATTGACTCCATCTATATTCCTCCCTGCCCCTGCATGCCCAGCAGAATAATCAAGGACCATTCTCACCCCAGTCACTCCTGCTTCTCCCATCAGACAAGAGGTACAGAAGTTTCCAAAAACACATACCTCCAGATTTAGGGACAGAGTTGTTGACGTAGCCCAGACCTTCACACAAACCAACCATCGACCCCATCTACACTCCTCACTGCCCCTGCGAGGCTAGCAGCATAATCAAGGACCAGTCTCACTCTGGTCACTCCCTCTTCTCCCATCAGACAAGAGGTACAGAAGTTTCCAAAAAAACACATACCTCCAGATTTAGGGACAGAGTTTTTGACGTAGCCCAGACCATCACACAAACCAACCACCCTTCCATCGACCCCATCTAAACTTCTCACTGTCCCCATGCGAGGCCAGCAGCATAATCAGGGACCAGTCTCACTCTGGTCACTCCCTCTTCTCCCCTCTCCCATCAGGTAGGAGATACAGATGTTTGAAAACGCACACCTCCAGCTTCAGGGACAGTTTCTTCCCAGCTGTTATCAGGCAGCTGAACCATCCTCTCATCCTGACCTCCCATCAAGCTCATTGGAAACCTTTGAACTTTCTTCAATCAGACTTTATCAGACTTCAATTTTATATATGTAGCACTAAATGCTGCACCCTTTATCTGTACACTGTGGGCGGCTTGATTGCAATCGTCTCTCGTATTTTCTTTGATTGGAAAGCACACAAATAAACACTTTTCACTTTTCTGTCTGAAGAAGGGTCTCGATCCGAAACATCACCTATTCCTTTTTTCGAGAGATGCTGCCTGTCCCGCTGAGTTACTCCAGCATTTAATGTCAATCTTCGGTATAAACCAGCATTTGCGGTTTCCTCCCACACTCCAAAGACGTACAGGTATGTAGGTTAATTGGCTGGGCAAATGTAAAAATTGTCCCTAGGGTGTAGGATAGTGTTAGTGTGCGGGGATCGCTGGGTGGCGCGGACCCGGTGGGCCGAAGGGCCTGTTTACGCGCTGTATCTCTAAATCTAAAAAATCTGAATCTTAACTGTATCTCGGTACACGTGACAATAATAAACGAAACAAAACAATGGACTTAACCAATAGTGCTAGCGTGTTCCAGTGAATCTTCTGCAACTAAAGTTTGGTTCTGTTTACTTTTTAATAGCTTTCTGGACGTGTGAATTTAAAACTGTTTCAATTTCCGCTCACTATCCCTCTTCATGGGGGGGTTTGCTATCAGGGGTCCTTCTCACAAGACAGCAGGAACTTTAACAAGACATTCTCACCTTTTAACAAGAGTCTCACCAGGGTCCCTTTTATTGAAAGATTCCCAGCGAGATGCCTTTGAGTGTGGGCAGCTCTACACCTGAATCTTCTTTTTAAAACAAGGAAATGTCATCAAGAAGGCGTCCTGTAAAGTGGAGGCGTTAGTGCGGAGACCTTTGTCAATGAGGGCACATCAGCCAAACCGTTATTCCTTAGAACGGAGGAGGCAGGGGGCAATCTTATAGAGGTTTGTGAAGTCATGTGGGGAATAGATAGGGTTAATGCACAGAGGGGAATCAAAAACCAGAGGTTTTTAAGGCAAACCAACCTCCCTCCCATTGACTCCACTTACACCTCACGCTGCCTCGGCAAGGCCAGCAGCATAATCTAGGACCAGTCTCACCCCGGCCACTCCCTCTTCTCCCCTCTCCCATCGGGCAAGAGGTACAGAAGTGCAAAAACACACACCTCCAGATTCAGGAACAGTTTCTTCCCGGCTGTTATCAGGCAACTGAATCATCCTCTCACCAGGTAGAGAGCAGTCCTGACCTTCCATCTACCTCATTGGAGACCTTTGAATTATCTTTAATCGGACTTTATCTTGCACTAAATGTTGTACCATTTATCTTGTATCTGGACACTATGGACAGCCTGATTGTAATCATGTTCAGTCTTTTTTTTGAGAAAGGCACAATGTGCTGGAGTAACTCAGTGGGTCAGGCAGCATCTCTGGAGAACATGGATAGGTGACGTTTCACAGAGTGCTGGAGTAACTCAGCAGGTCAGGCAGCATCTCTGGAGAACATGAATAGGTGACGTTTCACAGAGTGCTGGAGTAACTCAGCGGGTCAGGCAGCATCTGTGGAGAACATGGATAGGTGACGTTTCACAGAGTGCTGGAGTAACTCAGCGGGTCAGGCAGCATCTCTGGAGAACATGAATAGGTGACGTTTCACAGAGTGCTGGAGTAACTCAGCGGGTCAGGCAGCATCTGTGGAGAACATGGATAGGTGACGTTTCACAGAGTGCTGGAGTAACTCAGCGGGTCAGGCAGCATCTCCGGAGAAAAGGGATGGGTGAGGTATGAGGTCAGGGACCCTTCTTCGGACTGAAAAACTTTTCTTTGACTGGATAGCACGCAACAAAAAGCTTTCCACTGTACCTCGGTACACGTGACAATAATTAAACTGAACAAACTGCGCAACACCTTACCGTGAAGATGATGAAGCTTCATCATCCCAAACGTACCCATCCCAAACGTCCAGAGTACTTTCACATCGACACAAACAGGCCAGTCAAAACCTACAGCACATAATGTCGTATAAACCGTGAAGCCAATTTTAATTAATCCCATCCACCTGCAAATGGTCCAAATCAAGATTTCAAGATCAATTTATTGTCACATGTACCAATTAAGCTACAGTGAAATCTGAGTTACCATACAGCCATACTAAGTACAAAGCACCAAAAAAAAACAGCCACATAAAATAAAATTAAATTAAAATAAAATAAAATCCTTCCACTCCTAGACTGTTCATGGATCTGTCTAAGCATCTCACAAATGCCACTCTCATGTCTGCTTTCACCACCACCTCCCCTAGCAGTGCGTTCCAGGCACCACCACCCTCTGTGTAAAAAACTTGGTTATCCTTTTGATAATTTAGCAGATCCTTGGTAAGGAAGCGATCCCTTGTCACATGCCTGAACGTTGGAGTGGACCCCAGTCCAACAACAACGTAATTATAAAGCAGGCGCTGCCTGTCAGGCCCTGACGTTAGAGCCTGTGAGTGTAAACAACCAAGACGATTCTCCACCTCCACACGTCCCTGGCATTTGTTGGGAGGTTGTAGGGGAGGCAGGCGTGAGGCCGCTGGTATTACTGGCTTTGTTTGTTCAGGCTTCCACACGATGACAGAGATGTGAAACATTCAAGTCCTCTCCCTGGGCAGCTTCACCGGCCTCTGCATATGTAAGATGCCCACATTACTCCAGCTGCATTAACAGCTCCTGTTCAAAGAGATGTCACAAGGGACCACGTCAGGCACTAATACTGTTGAAGACAAGATATTTTCACATCTCTAACACCACTTCCTTGTCGAGCACTGGAGGGCTGACTATTTATTTTAGTTCAGAGATACAATAGACAATGGACAATAGACAATAGGTGCAGGAGTAGGCCATTCAGTCCTTCGAGCCTGTACGCACCGCCATTCAATGCGATCATGGCTAATCACTCTCAATCAGTACCCCGTTCCTGCCTTCTCCCCATACCCCCTCACTCCGCTATCCTTAAGAGCTCTATCCAGCTCTCTCTTGAAAGCATCCAACGAACTGGCCTCCACTGCCTTCTGAGGCAGAGAATTCCACACCTTCACCACTCTCTGACTGAAAAAGTTCTTCCTCATCTCCGTTCTAAATGGCCTACCCCTTATTCTTAAACTGTGGCCCCTTGTTCTGGACTCCCCCAACATTGGGAACATGTTTCCTGCCTCTAATGTGTCCAATCCCCTAATTATCTTATATGTTTCAATAAGATCCCCCCTCATCCTTCTAAATTCCAGATGGGGGATACAGCGTGGAAACAGGCCCTTCGTCCCACCGAGAACATGCTGCCCGTTCACACTAGCTCCCATTTTCTCATCCACTCCCAACACACGAGGGGCCAGTTACAGGAGAACCCTTCAGGCTCATAAACCTGAGATCCTGAGTTCAATCCTCAAACAAGGCATTGCTGCTTAACGCATCACAGCACGGTTTGGGAACAAAAACCGCAAGAAGTTACAGAGAGTTGTGGACGCAGCCCAGACCATCACACAAACCAACCTCCCTTCCATTGACTCCATCTACACCTCACGCTGACTCGGCAAGGCCAGCAGCCCAGACCATCACACAAACCAACCTCCCTTCCATTGACTCCATCTACACCTCACGCTGCCTCGGCAAGGTCAGCAGCATCATCAAGGACCAGTCTCACCCCGGTCACTCCCTCTTCTCCCCTCTCCCATCGGGCAAGAGGTACAGAAGTGTGAAAACGCACACCTCCAGATTCAGGAACAGTTTCTTTGCAGGTGATCAGGTAATTGATTAATCCAACCACCAACTAGAGAGCGTTCCTGAGCTACCATTTACCCAGCTGGAAACCCTCGGACTGTCGATAATCAGACTTTTCCGGACTTATTTGCCACTAAATGTTATTCCCTATACCCTGTATCTGTACACTGTGGCGGCCTGATTGTAATCTTGCAAAGTCTTTCCACTGACTGGTTAGCACACAACAAAAAAGGGTTTTTGTTGTACCTCGGTATACATGGGGCCATAGCAGTCAAGCTACAGCACCAGAGACTCGGGTTTGATCCCGACTATGGGTGCTGTCTGTACGGAGTTTGCACGTTCCCCCAGTGACCTGCATGGGGAATCATCAGTTTCAGACATCTTCAGTTTCCTCCCACACTCCAAAGACGCGCCGGTGTGCAGGTTAATTGGTTTGGTATAAATGTAAATTGTCCCTAGTGTGTGTGTAGGATAGTGTTAGTGTGCGGGGATCGCTGGTCGGCGCGGACTCGGTGGGCTGAAGGGCCTGTTTCCGCGCTGTATCTCTAAACTAAACTAAAACAAAAATCAGACCCAAAACGTCATCTGTCCATTCCGTCCACAGATGCTGCCTGACCCGCTGAGTTCCACCAGCACTTTGTTTTACAAGCACATCCCAATCACTGTCCCTGCATCAAGTTCCAGGCACAGCTGTAAAATGACAACCATTACTTTTTAAATCATTGCTTCAGTAAATATAGTTGCTGCTCTGGGAAATGTCAACCAGACTTTACATTTCATAAATCAATTCCTATTTGAAGCAGGGTCTTCAGCGTTTTCCAATTCTGTTTAGATTGTAGTGATGAGGTATAGGTCAGAGATTTGGCACCAGACTAGTTTTAATTTCCCGATTTGCAGGAAACCTATCCAGCCATAAACCACGTCAACAAATTAGTTTGTGTTTATCAGAATCCAAATGCACCAGTTAGAAGCACATTCCACCCTCAGGCAATGATCAGGCCAGAAACATTCACAGCAGTCTGCGGCAGATTATGAAGCGCTTTGTATCAGCAGCAGAGGTCATACAGTTATCACTGCAATGTTGTTTAGACTTTAGAAACAAGAAACTGCTGATGCTGGTTTTGCTGGTTTGCAAAAAAGGACAAGTGCTGGAGTAACTCAGCGGGTCAGGCAGCATCTGTGGAGAACATGGATAGGTGACGTTTCACAGAGTGCTGGAACAACTCAGCGGGTCAGGCAGCATCTGTGGAGAACATGGATAGGTGACGTTTCACAGAGTGCTGGAGTAACTCAGCGGGACAGGCAGCATCTCTGGAGAAAAGGAATAAGTGACGTTTCGGGTCGAGATCCTTATTCAGACTGAGGGTCACGGGAAAGGGAAACGAGAGATTATAGACGATGATACAGAGAGATAGAAACTAGGTGCAGGAGGAGGCCATTAGGCCTTTCAAGCCAGCACCACCAATCCATTGTGATCATGGCTGATTATCCATGATCAGTAACCCGTGCCTGCCTTCTCCCCATATCCCTTGATTCCACTAGCCCCTAGAGCTCTATCTAACTCTCTTTTAAATTCATCCAGTGAATTGGCCTCCGCTGCCCTCTGTGGCAGAGAATTCCACAAATTCACAACTCTCTGGGTGAAAAAGGTTCTTCTCACCTCAGTTTTAGAACAGACTAGATCAAGTGGACCCGTTGGGCTCAAACCTCTCCTGCATTGGTGCAGGACCCTCTCCTCCCCCCCTCCCCTCTCCTCTCCTCCTCCTCCCCTCTCCTCCCCCTCCCCTCTCCTCCCCCTCCCCTCTCTTCCCCTCTCCTCCCCCTCCCTCACCTCCTCCTCCCCTCTCCTCCCCCTCCCTCACCTCCTCCTCCCCTCTCCTCCCCCTCCCCTCTCCTCTCCTCCTCCTCCCCTCTCCTCCCCCTCCCCTCTCCTCCCCCTCCCCTCTCCTCCCCCTCCCTCACCTCATCCTCCCCCTCCCCCCTTCCCCATCCCCTTCCCCATCCCCCTCACTCCACCCCCCCTCAACCCCACTTATCCTCCTTCCTCCCTCCCTCCCACCCCTCCCCTCTTCCTCCTTAGGATATAGATTTAAACTTTAAAATGTGAATAACTTAAAAAATATGACACCAATTTGAATAAAACTACCATTTTTACCATTAAAGTGATGACGGTGAGTAAGGTGGGCGTACAATTGTTGCGCTGTCGTGTACCGTTTTGGCTGAAGTTCAGTCACAAACAAGATAACAAACGAGAGTTTTAGTATACAGATATAGAACAAATGTATAGAAGATATGCAATAAAAGTAACGATGATAAAGGAGACGGGCCATTGTTAGCTAAGGTCCAGACATGCTGTCTGACCCACTGCGTTATTCCAGCTTTTATGTCTATGCACAGGAGACGTTTTGGAACAGAACTGAAGAAGGGTCTCGACACAAGAACATCACCTGTCCATGTTCGCCACTTGACCCGCTGAGTTAGTCCAGCACTTTGTGCCCTTCTAGTTTAGTTTATTGTCACGTGTACCGAGGTACAGTGAAAAGCATTTTTGTTGCATGTTATCCAGTCAGCGGAAAGACAATACATCAGAATAAAAGGACGTACCTTCAGAAAGGAGCTGAGGAGGAAGGTTCTTGGGCGTGCACGTCTCTGAAGATCTGTCCTGGGCCCAACACATCGATGCAATCACAACAACACTTCATCAACCATTCCACATCCTGTGAAGATTGAGGTATGTTGATGAATAATCTATTGAAGTGATCAGTGGGGATAGTAATGTCCGGTCGCATCACAGCCTGACTCCAACGCTCAAGAATGAAGACTTCAGAGTGGTGGACATTGCCCGGCCCATCGCGGGTACTGACCTCCCCAACATCAAAGGGATCTACAGCGAATGGTGGACACAGCCCAACCATCACGGGTGCTGACCTTCCCACCATCAAAGGGATCTACAGGAGGCGTTGCCTCAAAAAGGCAGCCAGCATCATCAGAGACCCACACCACCCTGACCACACACCCAATGACCCACACCACCCTGACCACACACCACCCTGACCACACACCCAATGACCCACACCACCCTGACCACACACCCAATGACCCACACCACCCTGACCACACACCCAATGACCCACACCACCCTGACCACACACCACCCTGACCACACACCCAATGACCCACACCACCTTGACCACACACCCAATGACCCACACCACCCTGACCACACACCACCCTGGCCACACACCCAATGACCCACACCACCCTGGCCACATACCCAATGACCCACACCACCCTGACCACACACCCGATGACCCACACCACCCTGGCCACATACCCAATGACCCACACCACCCTGACCACACTCTCACTGACCCACACCACCTTGACCACACACCCAATGACCCACACCACCCTGACCACACACCCAATGGCCCACACCACCCTGACCACACACCCAATGACCCACACCACCCTGGCCACACACCCAATGGCCCACACCACACTGACCACATACCCAATGACCCACACCACCCTGACCACGCTCACAATGGCCCACACCACACTGACCACATACCCAATGACCCACACCACCCTGACCACACACCCAATGACCCACACCACCCTGACCACACATCCAATGACCCACACCACACTGGCCACGATCTCATCTCGCAGCTACCATCGGGAAGAAGATACAGTAGCCTGAAAACCGTGATCTCCGGGTTCAAGAACAGTTTCTTCCCAACATCCATCAGGCTCTTGAACGCTGGAGTTCAGTTCAGTTCAGTTTATTTTCATGTGTTCCAAGGTATTAGGCACGTAACAAAAATCATTTGTTGCGTGCTAACCATGCAGAAAGACAATCATTCCATTGCACAACACAAACCTCAGCAACTATGATCTACTGTGCACTGTGTCTTTGGCAACACTAAGGACTTTGTTTTTACATGAATATTACAGTTATTAATTTATTGTATTAGTGAAAATTATATCTTCATCTGTGTGTTATTGCATTCCCAGGCCAGTGAAGCTGCAGCAAGTAAGATTTTTTTAAATCTGTCACGTTGCTGAATTTCATTTATTTCGCCAATTCTGGTCTGGGCACTTAAATAAAAGGGTACTTCATCAAAATAATCCAAAAACATTTGCCGTGGAGAATATCAGATGTAAACCAGGGCCGAGGCTATTAAGGATTTTTAGTTGTCGGAGAGCTAAATATCAGAACACTTCCACAATCAATCATTTAAACAACTTTGAATTAGCGATGAAATTAATCCACCCTAATTAAAACACTACACAGTGATTCAGGTCACAGTCAAAGCAGTCAGGAGCGTGGAATTAGCTCAGGAATGTGCGTCCATATCCATCTGCGGTCTGTGGCGGCAGCATTCATTGACTGATGCTCTTTCAACAGCAACATACAGCCCCCGTAGAGTCAACCATCTAAGCACCTTAAAGCTGGCAGCAATGTCCCTCTCAGAAGTGCATGTGGAATAATCTCTGATAAGTACAGTGTTAATGGCTCCTGCTGGGAGGATTATTGTGAATGTCAACTCCGGATTCTGAAATGTCTTACCTTTGATAAAGTGTGATCTTATAGAGGCAATCACGAGAGGAATAGATCACAGTTTCTAGCCCAGAGTAGGGGAATCGAACTTTGAATAATGGCACCAAAAATGGTGGTGCCCGTTGGTGTAATATATATATGCAAAGTGAATATCACTAGGCAGTTGCATATGTGGCAAATAAATCGAGTTTGACCATTGAGAATCAGAGGATATACACCGATCAGCCAAAACATTATGACCTGACGAGCCAAAACATTATGCCCACCTGCCTAATATGCTGTTGGTCCTCCGTGTACAGCCCCATACGCAGCAGGGTGCGATGCACTGTGTATTGTGACACATTCCTCCCGTGACCACCATTAAAATCTTCTGTGACTTGTGCCACAGTCGACCTTCTGTCGGTTCGGACCAGACAGGATAGCCTTCGTTGCCCTCGCGCATCGATGAGCCTTGGGCGCCCAACACCCTGTCTGTCGCCGGTTTGTGGTTTGTCCCTCCTCGGACCACTGTCGGTAGGTACTCACCACTGCTGACCGGGAGCACCCCACAAGCCTTGCCGTTTCAGAGATGCTCTGACCCAGTCGTCTGGCCATAACAATTTGGCCCCTTGTCAAAGTCGCTCAGGTCTTTACTCCTGCCCATTTCTCCTGCATCCAACACGTCAACTTCAAGAACTGACTGTTCACTTGCAGCCTAATATATCCCACCCCTTGACAGGTGCCATTGTAACAAGGTAATCAATGTTATTCACTTCACCTGTCAGTGGTCATAATGTTTTGGCTGATGGGTGTAGGTTTAAGGTGAGGGGGGAAGAATTAAATAGGAACCCGAGGGGTAACTTTATTTTTGAAACATAAAGCATGGTGGGTATATGAAACGAGCTGCCGGAGGAGGTAGTCGAAGCAAGTACTATCACAACATTTAAGTAGCATTTAGACCGGTACATGGATAGGACAGGTTTCGAGGGATATGGGCCAAACGCGGGCAGGTGGGACCTGTGTAGATGGAGCATGTTGGTTGGCATGGGCAAGTTGGGCCTGTTTCCACACTGTTTGACTCTATGAGTCTTTTCTTTGAGTTGAGGAAGTACTGAACAGTGTGCTTTGTTCTTCATTGAGATTTTCCAAGGACAGCAGGTTTCATCCATACATCCAATGGATTTGCTGACTTAAATCTGGCTTGGCTGCCGTGAAATATCATGATTACAATTCCAAGCTCCCAGCAAATAATTGTGCATCTAAACAAAAACTGTTGGCAAGTTGGAAAGGATGCAAAGAAGAGTTACGAGGATGTTGTCAGGGGCCGAGCGAGAGGGAGAGGTTGGGGCAGGCAAGGACTTTATACCTTGGACCACGTGAAGCTGAAGGGTGATCTTCAGGAGGCGTATAAGATCGAGGGTAAATTCATAGGGTCTGTTACTCGAGTAGAGCACTCAAAGACCAGAGGATATAGGTTAAAGGTGAGAGGAGAAAGATTTAATAGGAACCTGAGGGGCAATGTTTTTACTCAGAGGATGGAGAGCAGTGGGGTCGAGCTGCCACACCAGGTAGTTGAGGCGAGTACTAGAACAGCATTTAAAAGACACTTGGACAGGTACAGGGATAGGAGATGTTTAGAGGGATGTGGGCCAAACATGTAGGGGTTGCCAACTTCCTCACTCCCAAATACGGGACAAGGTGACGTCACCGCCCCGCGCCCCCTCACCCAGCCAGCGGCCACGTGCTCCCGCTCCACCAATGGCGGCTGCCCGGGCCGGGAGGCGGGTTGTGCAGGGGGAAAAAAACTGCAGATGCTGGTTTAAATCAAAGATAATAGAACAGAGCAAGATAGACCACTTGACCCTAAAAACCGTAGTACGTCACGGCGCCATTTTAGGAGGCAGAAACTTGCGAACATTTAAAAAGAAAAATAACAAAAATCTGTGAATTGATAGATGAGATATATTCTGCATTTTAATGGTATCATCACACATACTGTTCCCCTAAAACACTGATTACACTGCGAGAGGCAGAGCGAACGGCGGGTTTGCTTACTAAAATGGCGGACGTTCCGCTCCTTTGCGTACTACACTTCAGTATAGGCGATTTCAACGGAGTGGTTCATCTTGCTCCTCTGGTATCTTTGGTTTAAATCGAAGGTAGACACAAAGAGCTGGAGTAACTCAGTGGGTCTGGCAACATCTCTGGAGAGAAGGAATGCGTGACGTTTCAGGTCTTCGACAGAGATGCTGCCTTACCCGCTGAGTTACTCCAGCCTTTTGTGTCTACCCGGGAGGGGGGTTGCTAGGCAACCTCCGTTAGGCGACACCGGGGCCTACACTGTCCGGAAGGTAGGCACAGATTTTAACCGACATCTGCAGTTTTTTTTCCTACCACACTGTCCCGGCCTACAGCGTCCCCCGGACCTAATACAGGACAAGGGCGTTCCCATACGGATGGATAGGTGACGTTTCACAGAGTGCTGGAGCAACTCAACGAGTTAGGCAGCATCTGTGGAGAACATGGATAGGTGACGTTTCACAGAGTGCTGGAGTAACTCAACGAGTTAGGCAGCATCTGTGGAGAACATGGATAGGTGACGTTTCACAGAGTGCTGGAGTAACTCAGCGGGACAGGCAGCATCTGTGGAGAACATGGATAGGTGACGTTTCACAGAGTGCTGGAGTAACTCAGCGGGACAGGCAGCATCTGTGGAGAACATGGATAGGTGACGTTTCACAGAGTGCTGGAGTAACTCAGCGGGTCAGGCAGCATCTGTGGAGAACATGGATAGGTGACGTTTCACAGAGTGCAGGAACAACTCAGCGGGACAGGCAGCATCTCTGGAGAAAAGGAATAGGTGACGTTTCGGGGCGAGACCCTTCTTCAGACGGAGGGTCAAGGTAAAGGGAAACGAGAGATTATAGACGGTGATACAGAGAGATAGAATACAGGACAAAGGCGGTCCCGTACCGGACAAACCAATTTAGCCCAAAATATGGGATGTGCCGGCTAATACGGGACAGTTGGCAACCCTATGAGTTGGAAACAGCATTTAAAAGACGCTTGGACAGCTACATGGATAGGAGTTGTTCAGAGGGATATGGGCCAAACATCAGCAAACGGGACGTTTCAAGAACACAAAGTAGGCACAGATTTTAACCAGCATTTGTGGGTTTTTTTACCTACCACACTGTCCCGGCCTACTGCGGCCCTCAGGCCCAATACGGGGCAAGGGCGGTTACTCCAGCATTTTGTGTCCATCCGGTTTAAATCAGCATCTGCAGTTCCTTCCTACTTAATGCCAGCAATGGTGAGGTAAATGTGGAGGAATGGAGAGTGAGAAGGATGGTGATTTTGTGGAGCTCAGCACACAGCTGGCATGGAGGCCATTAACAAATGCAATCTGAGGGGGCTGATTAAGAGCCTCGCAGAAGAAGCGTTTGAAGTGCAATTTATCACAAGACAAATTGGAACTCTCGAAGAAATAAAGCCAGTGACAAGGCTCAGTGTTCTTCAGGTTCAGTGGAATGGTTAGCAATGTTGGCAGTCACAATACCAACACGCCTCTTCGCTTACCAGGTCACCCACACTTCATTAATCTGATGATCAGCTTCCGAGCAGATCAGTCAGTCTCTTCTTGCATGCTCAGCTTCTCCTTAGATGTCTCGTTTTCACACCTTGCCCGTCTCCCCCGAAACTCTCAGTCCGAAGAAGGGTCTGGACCCGAAACGTCACCCGTTCCTTCTGTCCAGAGATGCTGCCTGTCCCGCTGAGTTACTCCAGCATTTTGTGTCTACCTTCGGTTTAAACCAGCATCTGCAGTTCCTTCCTACTTAATACTCCAGTTTAGGGGCCTGATTTCATCCCATTTGCTTGTCCAGCACCTTACAATCCACAAGGTGCAGGCAAAGTAAAAACAGAGCCACAAGAGACTGCAGACGTTGGGACCTTCAGCAAGACACAGTGCTGTAGGTACTCAGCGGGTCAGGCAGCATCTGTGGAGGGAATGTACAGGGAAAGACAAATAGCAATCATGTTTAAAAAAATCAATAAAATGAGTTTGAATGGGTATCTGGACATCTGTTTACCTACCAATAGACAATAGGCGCAGGAGGAGGCCATTCGGCCCTTCGAGCCAGCACCGCCATTCAATGTGATCATGGCTGATCATTCTCAATCAGTACCCCATTCTTGCCTTCTCCCCATACCTCCTGACTATAGTTAATAATTAGCAAATCCATGCCATAAAAAGCTAAATAAAAGCCTAATAATGTGCACAATATTGAAATAGCAACATGTTATAACTATGATTAAAAAAAACACATTTAGAAACAGTTGCATAACCCCTACACATAAATTTTCATTTGTGATAACGATGGGATGAAAATGTTTACCATTTTTATATTTGACACATGGTTCAGTTGGTTGTATGATATCATTGAGAGAGGAGGTTCTTGTTTAAGTGCCAACCCCATAGACCCAGGCAGAACAAACTTTAAACCAATAGACACAAAATGCTGGAGTAACTCAGCGGGTCAGGCAGCATCTCTGGAGAAAAGGAATAGGTAACGTTTCAGGTCAAGACCCTTCCCAAAACGTCAAAACCTACCGTAGGGAAGGTTGAAGAATCAACCACAGGGGTATTTGTTGGAGGAACATGATTTACAGCCGTTGTCAGAGCAATCTGACAACAAATGAAAGCTGACGGAATTTTGTGAAATCTGTTACAAGTTCTGTACAAAAGACCACATGAATCTTTGTTCGTTGAACAGTCTGGTTTGATTGTTCCCAACGGCCGTTGTTTTTGATGCTCTTAAATAAAGTCTTGATTGCCTCGCCCAAACTTTGTGGCGTGTTTTAAACTTTTCTTTAACAGAGCAGGCCAGACAGCATCTCTGGAAAACACGGGCAGGGGATAGACGATGGAGAAGCTGCCTGACCCGCTGAGTTACTCCAGCACTCTGTGAAACGTCACCTATCCATGTTCTCCACAGATGCTGCCTGACCCGCTGAGTTACTCCAGCACTCTGTGAAACGTCACCTATCCATGTTCTCCACAGATGCTGCCTGACCCGCTGAGTTACTCCAGCACTCTGTGAAACGTCACCTATCCATGTTCTCCACAGATGCTGCCTGACCCGCTGAGTTACTCCAGCACTCTGTGTCCTTTTGTGTACACCAGTTCCTTGTTTCTGCAAGTGACAGGTGGATGGATGTATGTGAGGGAGTGATCAGCAGACGGGTGGAGAAAGTCACAAAGTTTGGAGGTGAAAAGGAAACGAAAGGGGGTCAGGTAAGGAGGGAAGAGGAGGATGAAACGTGAAACCTTGGGGAAAGATATGGGTGGGGGAAGTGAAAGGGGTATAGCAGACTCAGGGATGAGGAGTATTCAGGGCGGGAGGGGTGGTGGAAGCAGGGTTATCGCAGTGGTGAGAGATGGTTGGATGGGAAGGAGGAAAAAGAGAGGGTTGTGCAGAAGAGATGTTACTTAAAATTGGGGAATTCAATGTTCATCCCGTTGATTTGTACGCTACCCATGGAAACGAGGTGCTGTTCCTCCAGTTTGCATGTGGCCTCACTCTGGCAATGGAGTAGAGGAAGATCAAAAAGGTCGATATGGGAATGGGTCTATGGGGTGCGGCCCCGACGTGGCAACTCCAACAGCCTGACCGCGGGAGAATAATAATAATAATAATAATAATATTCATTTATTGTCATTGCAACGAGTATAACGAAATTAAAAAATAGCCAATCCTGACGGTGCGTAAAAACATATATGCAATAAATGCAAAAACAAATAAATACAATTATATTAAGTACAAAAGTTTTAACAGTGTTGCCTAGTGCAGAAGGTAGTGTTCAGTTCTCGTATGGCCCTGAAGACGGCAGGGAAGAGAAAAAGACATTCTGGCCTTCCATCACAGTGAGGAGGTGACTGGAGGAGACTCACTGTGATGGATGTTTCTTTTTGTTTGGTGTTAGTTATGGTTGTGTGTGTTATTGCATTTTTATTGATTATTCTTATTGGTCTTATTGTTGAACTGCGGGCGATGTTTCATTTCACTACACATTTATGTGTATGTGACAAATAAACGACTATTGACTATTGAATCACAATTGTCTGATGTCTTAGAAGGTCTTCAGAATAGCTCGGGGTGTTTTGTAACCAAAGAGATGCCTTTGGCATTCAATCACCGATTACATTAATACACTCAGTAACCAATATTCACAATGCAAAATCGATTCTTGATTAGAAATCAAAGGTTGTGGGGAGAAGTTAGGAGAATATGGCTGAGGGGGAAAAATATATCAGCAATGATCGAATGGCCGAGCAGACTCGATGGGCCAAATGGTCTAATTCTGCTAATGATGTGAGCTCGGCCACAATAACACTGGGGCAGCACAGTGGCAGAGTTGTTGCCTTACAACGTCAGAGACCCAGGTTTGAATGTGCAGGTTTGCAGGTTTATTGGTTTCTGTAAATTGCAAATTGTCCCTAGTGTGTGTAGGATAGTGCTAGTGTACGGGATGATCGCTGGTCGGCACGGGCCTGGTGGGCCAAAGGGCCTGTTTCCGCGGTGTGTCACTAAAGTGTAAAGTAAAGAGGCAACAGATCTCTCAGATACATTCCTTTTGGTGTACAATATTGGCTAGGATGCCAGGATGTCCAGGACAAAGCTTTAGTTTAATGTTCACTTCATGTACTTTCTAAACAAGGACTGAACGACACGTAGTTTACGTGTGGAAGTTCCAACATAAGTCATAGAGTCATCCAGTACGGAAACAGGCCCTTCGTACAATTCACCAAGCTGATCAAGATGCCCCACCCACTTGCCCCGGTTTGGCCCACATCCCTTCAAGCATCTCATATCCATGTTGCTTTGGGATCAGCTTCAACGGAGCCTCTTGGTCAGCACGGCACACACATGCATGACCATGTATACAAAAGAAGACTATTAGTGGAGCGGTGTTGTTCAGCTGGAAATTCAGAAATAGAAAATATTCGATAAACATGAGGAAAGTCCCCATTGAGTCAGTTTAAAATTTCAAGGGTATTCCATGATTTCTGGTTAATCGTGGCTGCTCTGCACACCACAGATATAAGCAATAAACAAGAGCTCATCTATCACTGTCTTAGATAGACCTTGCTCTCCACGGGGGAATCTGTGCTAGTCAACATTTGTCCTTCAACACCGCACATGCAAGCGCGCACACACACTCACACGCACACACATGCCCCCGCTCACACACACGCCCACACACACTGCACATGCCCCCACACACACACCCATAAGCCAGACATACACCCACACACACCCAGACACACGCCCACACACACACCGACACACACCTGCCCACACACACACCTGCCCACACACACATGTTCACGCTCACACTCCCAGACACACTGCACATGCCCCCACACACACACAGCCAGACACACCCACACCCAGACACACACAAACACACCCACACACATATTGACACACACACAGTACATGCCCACACACACAGCCACACACACACGCCCACACCCACACACCCACATTGACACACACACTGCACATGCCCACACACACCCATAAGCCAGACACACACCCAGACACACACGCCCACACACACACACACACACACCCATACACATACATGGCCACGCTCACACGCCCACACACTGCACACGCCCACACAGCCAGACACACACCCACACACACCCACAGACACACACCCCACACACACACACGCCCACACCCACACACCCACACACACCCACACACACATTGACACACACACAGTACATGCCCCCACACACACACACACGACCACACATACCCACATACCTAAGAGAGCAGATCTAAATATAGGAGCCCTGTTGCTGAAACTCGAGGATAGAAGCAGGATAAAAATGGCATGACATAATGGGATTACTATTAGAGAAATGTGCTTAATGATGTTACAGCAAATTTCAGGGCAAATATAGTACGTAACATAATTTCAGCGATGTGCAGACTGCAATGAAGTCTTAAAATAATTCAGCTTAAGGCCAAAGAGTTAGTTTATTCTCAATAACCAAGATAACCTGTCAAATCAAGTTGTTGATAAATACCACAACTACTTTCTAGTTCATTAGCAAGCAATCGTTTAATTACATAAAAGGAACTTCTACAATGAGTATAGAAGTTAGGTCATGTTGCAGATGTATAAGACGTTGGTGAGACTGCAGAGTTCAGTTTGCGCTCAGTTCTAGGCACCATGTTTCAGGAAAGATGTTGTCAAGCTGGAAAGGGTACAGAGAAGATTTAGAAGGATGTTGCCTGGGCTAGAGGGTGTGAGCTACAGCGAGAGGTTGGCCTATTCCTTGGAGCGCAGGAGGGTGAGGGGAGATCTTATAGAGGTGTATAAAATCATGGGAGGAATATATCGGGTAGACGCACAGAGTCTCTTGCCCAGAGTAGGGGAATCGAGGACCAGAGGACATAGGTTTAAGGTGAAGGGGAAAAGATTTAATAGGAATCTGAGGGGTAACTTTTTCATACAAAGTGTTGTGGGTGTATGGAACCAGCTGCCAGAAGTGGTAATTGAGGCTGGGACTATCCCAACATTTTAGAAACAGTTAGACAGATACATGGATAGGACAGGTTTGGAGGGATATGGACCAAACGCTGGCAGGTGGGACTAGTGTAGCTGGGACATATTGGCCGGTGTGGGGCAGATGGGCCTGTTTCCACACTGTATCACTCTATGAGTCTAGTTAGCCTTGAGTTGGATGCCTCCTGAATGCCCTGTGTTCTGGATGGATAAGGTCATCATAACTCATTACTATCCACTCTCTGAGACCCACTGGAGATTAAACGCAAGGGAGAGAGAGTCAAAAGGCAAGAGTGTTTAATTGTTGTATGTACAGACAAAGGAACAATTAAATTCCTACCTGCTGCAGTTTAACACATAGTGGGTAGAGTTGCTACCTCATAGTTCGATTCTCATCTTGGGTGCTGTCCGTGTGGAGTTTGCACGATCTCCCTGTGACTCCCTAGCGTTTGAGGCCCTCTGAGGGGGCGCTGTGAACTGTTTATGTATGTGCTGTTATGTTCGTTCTTAGTACCTGAACTGATGTACAGCACTTTGGTCAACGTGGGTTGTTTTTAAATGTACGATACAAATAAACTTGACTTGACCACGTGGGTTTCCTCCGGGTGCTCTGGTTTCCTCCCACAGCCCAAAGACGTGCGGGTTTGTAGGATAATTGGCCTCTAAATTTTGTTTGGGGTGATATGGGCCTAACGCGGACAATTTTTAACTCTTTTAGATGGAGTCCGTCTCGTGGACCGATGGGCTTGTTTCCGCCCTGTATGACTCAGTTTACAGCCGCTAGGCTAATGGGTTGTTCCCCTGGGAGTCACCATGGACCCGATGGACAAATCGATCGACCTGCGCTCGGTCCGCGTTAACCAACCTGATCTCCCGATGGCTGAGCACTTTAACTCCCCCTCCCACTCCGACCTTTCTGTCATGGGCCTCCTCCAGTGCCATAGTGAGGCCCACCGGATATTGGAGGAACAGCACCTCATATTTCACCTGGGCAGCTTGCAGGCCAGCGGTATGAACATTGACTTCTCCAACTTTAGATAGTTCCTCTGTCCCTCTCTTCCCCTCCCCCTTCCCAGATCTCCCTCTATCTTCCTGCCTCCACCTATATCCTTCCTTTGTCCCGCCCACCTGACATCAGTCTGAAGAAGGGTCTCGACCCGAAACGTCGTCCATTCCTTCTCTCCTGAGATGCTGCCTGACCTGCTGAGTTACTCCAGCATTTTGTGAAATAAATACCTTCGATTTGTACCAGCATCTGCAGTTATTTTCTTATACTAACTTCTATGCCATTATACGTCGAGGCACGGTGGCACAGAATAGACCGGTTGTTGCTGTCTCCGCCATACTCCTGACTTAACACCTGGTTTATAGAAGCAGAGAGCAGCATTCTCCATTTGTTTGATGAACACACACAATGCACTCAGTAAATCAAATAGACCATTCATCATGAAGATAATACCTGTCAGAGAACACCTCACCCTATTATAACAGTAAATAAAAAAACATAATGATGGATGTACAGTACTTGTACGGGCGCTGTCTCCCTTTCAAGGAATGAACACACTAGCCTTGTTTCATCGCGCCTCGACAGCACAGAAACAGGCCCTTCGGCCCACCTTGTCCATTCCAACCAAGTTTACATATTGGGCATTTGCCCGCATTTGGTTCATAGCCCTTGAAACTATTCATATATATCTGTCTAAATGTGGAAGAAGGAACTGCAGATCCTGGTTTAAACAGAAGGTAGACACAAAAAGCTGGAGTAACTCATCAGGTCAGGCAGCATCTCTGGAGCACATGGATAGGCAACGTTTCAGGTTAGTCTGAAGGAATAGGAGTAGAATTAGGCCATTCGGCCCATCAAGTCTACTACGCTCCGAAGGGTTGGGACCCTTCTTCTGACAGATAACTTGATTGGTAGTGTAGGAAGGAACTGCAGATGCTGGTTTAAACTAAAGGTAGACACAAAAAGCTGGAGTAAGTCAGTGGATTAGGCAGCATCTCTGGAGAAAAGGAATAGGTGACCTATTGGTTCAAGACCCTTCTTCAGACCAGTCTCTCTCCAGAGATGCTGCCTGATCCGCTGAGTTACTCCAGCTTTTTGTGTCTGCTATCTGTCTAAATGTCTTTTAGAAGTGCAGAACCCATGGTTCCAAATAGCAGGGGAAAGGAAGGACAATTATATTTGGTATCTATATGCAAATTGTATCATTAACGTAACATTCTTAAAGTTATCTATTAACATAAGAAATACACCTTCCAAATTCAAAGGAAGATAGCAATCTCTGTAATACTAGGTGAAATATGGAAGCATTCAGTCTGCCCGCAACACCTCTTTTGCAAATAAAGTAGAATAGAAATTCACAGGCTGGATATTGAGCCTAATTGACAATGGAAATCCCTGATTACTTGAGTCTGGGAATAAAAGTGTGACATTATCACCGGCATTGGATTTTGTGTTAATTAATTAAACCGAAGCAGTGAATTGACCAGGCAAAACCCACAATTCACTGACTGGGATGAAGGATTATTATAAGTCTCCATTTTATGCAGCTCACTCCAAGAATATTACTCAGCTAACCGAGACAGAAAGCGATGGGAATCAGCGAGGGTGGTCTGGCGTGGAGGGCAGCTGTACGGTTTCATCACCAGTGATGTCATTCAGTCGAGCTGATGCCGAAAAATGTGCACCGATTTTAGGTGCACTATCCCGAAGGGATTACCATTAAGGGCGGCACAACGACGCAGTTGGTAGAGCTATTGCCTCATAGTGCCAGAGACCCGGGTTCCACCCTGACCTCGGTGTGGAGTTTGCACGTGACCACGTGGATTTAGGTTAGTTTAGTATAGAGATACAGCATGGGACTAGGCCCATCAGCCCACGCCGACCAAGAGAGAGCTAGATGGAGCTCTTAAGGATAGCGGAGTCAGGGGGTATGGGGAGAGGGCAGGAACGGGGTACTGATTGAGAATGATCTGCCATGATCACAGTGAATTGTGGTGCTGGCTCGAAGGGCCGAATGGCCTACTCCTGCACCTATTGTCTATTGACCAGCGATCGACATGCACTAGCACGATCCCACACACTAAGGGCAATTTCCATTTTTATTTTAACCAAAACCAATTAACCTGTACGTCTGGACGTCTTAGTAGTATGGGCGGAAACCGGAGCAGCCGTGGCAAGCCCACGTGGTCAAGGGGAGAACGTACAAACGTCATACAGACAGCACCCGTTGTCAGGATTGAACCCGACTGTCTGGTGATGTAAGACAGCAGCTCTACCGCTGTGCCATCGTGCCCCCCCCATGTCCCAAAGACCAGCGGGTTTGTAGGTTAATTGGCCCTAGAGTGTAGGAAGTGGCTGTTGAAGTGGGACAACATAGAACGGGCGATCAATGGTTGGGATAGGCTCGGTAAGCTGAAGGGCTTGTTTCCTTTAACGCTGTATCTTTTAATCAAAACAGTTTTACCTGCAATTGTGGAAAAAAAATGTTATAAGAAAAATTTGAACAAAGAAGCTGTATTATAAATTGCACCTATCAAGTACAATAAAATATTTTTTTTTCACCAGAGGGTAAAAGATTCTGAGACTGGAGGGCACAGACTTAAGGTGAAGTGGGAGAGATTTAAGAGGGACCTCAGAGGCTGGTCTGTATGTGGAATACGTTCAGAGATCTGTATCAGAGATAGATCAGCCCTGATTAGATGGTGGAGTAGACTCGATGGCCAAAATGGCCTAATTCTGCTCCTATGACATGTATCGTTTAAAAAGGTGCACAATATACTCATCAAGGCCTTACACAATTGCATGAAGACTTCTTTGCTTCTATATTCAAAAGCTTCTTGTACCAATGGCTCACATACTATTTGCTTTCTTAACTCCTTATTTACCTGCGCAATGGCTATCAAGAACTTGTCCATAACCCTCTGAATCTCAGCCCCACTTCTTCATCAACTGAATCATCCCACCACAACCAGAGAGCAGTGCTGAACTACTATCTACCTCATTGGTCACCCTTGGACTATCCTTGATGGGCCGAATGCCCTAATTCTTCTCCTTTTACTTGTGAACTTTGCTGTCTTAACCTTGCACTAAAGGTTATTCCCTCACCATGCATCTAAACACTGTAATGGCTCGATTGTAATCATGTATTGCCTCTCCGCTGGCTGGATAGCACGTAACAAAAGCTTTTCACTGTACCTCAGTACACGTGACAATAAACTGAACTCCACTGGTTTAAAATGTACTCTTTTTCTCTTTGGTGTCAATGGCTCCGAGCTTTCTCTGGAGGGTATTCCAGGCACCTCCTCCCCCAGGCAGCAAGATAGACCCAAGGCTCAGTGCCAGAGCCACCAGCTGTCCTCTAACATTCGACTCGTGTAGCTATTCCGTGAAACTTTAGACACTGGTGTGTCTAAAGGCTGCGCAGCAAGATCACAGTTAATCTCAATCACCGCTGAGCTGATTTGCTTCTGAACAGACGCCCAAATCGTCTTCACCAATTTTGGGATAGTGCAAATCGGCCCTCCTTCACACATCGACACCTGAACACATGCCAACATTACAGCACTGCAATATAAACCCAGCCCCATGTTGGACCCTGTCTCCAGAATTCGGGGAATAGTGCCTCACTGGAGTCCATTTGGAGCAACAGTTTCCCTGAAGCTAAGCACATTTCTTAATCTCTTCCAACAGATCGGCAATTCTATTTCAAAAGTTACTATTAAATCCGTTCCCTTTGCCTCTTCAGGTGCTGCATTGCAGAGCAGATATAATGGGTTGTTGTGCAAAAGGGAATCTCATTCCCTTACATTCCTTCATCAATTGCCTTAACTCTCTCTCCTCTAGTTTTCACCCTGTCAGCAGAAAGGCAGCCAACATCATCAAAGACCCAAAATGTCAAAGTGTTGGATAAACCCAGCAGGTCAGGCACAGCATCAAGGAAGGGAAGGAACGGACAGACGACGTTTAAAGTCGGGTCCCTTCTTCACACAGATGCTGCCTGACCCGCTGAGTTCATCCAGCATCTTGTGGTTTGCTCAAGATTCCAGCACTGCAGTTCCTGGAGTCTCCACAGAAACTTAATTTAGGGATACAGCGCGGAAACAGGCCCTTCGGCCCATGCTGACCATCAATCACCCGTTCACACTAGTTCTAAGTTATCCCACTTTCTCATCCACTTCCTACACACCAGGGGGGGGGGGGGGTAATTGACAGAGGACCAATTAACCTACAAACCCGCACGCCTTTGGGATGTGGGGGAAAATGGAGCACGGGTCACAGGGAGAACGTGCAAATTCCACAGGCAACAGGCCCTTCGGCCACCGAGTCCGCGCCGACCAGCGATCCCCGTACACCAACATTAACCTATACACTAGGGACAATTTACAAGTTTTACCGAAGCCAATTAACCTACAAAGCTATACATACGTCTTTGGAGTGTGGGAGGAAACCGGAGATCCCGGAGAAAAACCAGGCGATCACGGGGAGAACGTACAAACTCCGCACAGACAGCACCCGTGGTCAGGATCGAACCCAGGCCTCTGGCACTGTCTGGGCCCTATTGGGGAAAAAGTACAGAAACCAGAGATCTGTGACCTCCAGGTTCAAGAACAACTTCTTCCCAGTAACCCCCAGACTCTTGAACACTGCACAACACTAACCTCAGCGACAGTGAACCGCGATGGACATTGGTTGCACTGCACACTTGGGTTTTGCACATTTATGGTATGGTTAGCAGCAATACTGAATATTAATTGGAATGTATTTGTGTGGTTTATGTTAATGTGCCTGTAAAGGTGCAAGCAAGTAAGAGTTTTCGTACATAGGTTTAAGTGTACCACTGTCATGCATACCAAGGTACAGTGGAAAGCTTTGTTTTGCATGCTATCCAAACAGATCAGATGTGTTAAACACTTGACTCTTGCATTATAAGCACCAGTGCTTCAGCGATGTGTACATCCATCCGTAAGCACTCGCTTTCACCAGTCACAGCTGTGAATATTTGACCCGCTTTCTCCCCTTTCTAGTCCAACCCACACCAACTCCAGCGCTGGTATCTCATGTGAAGAAGTGCTTGAGAGAGTCTTGGTCTGTTAACCAGCGTGTTCATTCACAACTCCACGGTAACTCGAGCCAGAGTCATACAGGGCAAAAAACAGGCCCTTCAGCCCAACCCAGCCATGCAGACCAAGTTGCCCCATCTGCCCACGTTTGGCCCCGTATCTCTCTAAACCTTTCACATCCATGTACCCGTTCAGATGACTTTTAAATGCTGCCATAATACCTCCATCAACCACATCCTCTGGCAGCTTGTTTAAAATATCGACCACCTTTCGTGAGAAAACATTGCCCCTCAGGTTCCGATTAAATCTTTGCCTCTCACCTTAGAGCTGATCCTAATTACCATGTAATGCTCATAACAGATGTGAACAAGATCACAGACTAATTTATTGGACACATGACAGAATAACTTTACAATGATCACAGCCTGTCAGTAATTTCCATTTATTGTCCCAGAACACCATACACTTGGGGTAAGTTTGTTCAAACACTTGTTACTACAGGTAATGCATAAACAGAGGCCACACTTGGGATTTTAGGTAGACACAAAATGCTGGAGTAAACTCAGCGGGTCAGGCAGCATCTTTGGAGACAATGAGTGGGTGATGCTTCGGGTCGACCTGAAACGTCACCCATTCCTTCTCTCCAGAGATGCTGCCTGACCCGCTGAGTTTACTCCAGCATTTTGTATCTACCTTCAATTTAAACCAGCGTCTGCAGTTTTCTTTCCTACAGGATTTTAGGCTTCATATGCAAGGACAATCGCAGGTGAGGGCACATGCTCACCTTGAACCCGTTACTGTTTCCACCGACCTTGTTAAACTACAGTGCATTGCTGGCAACTAGTGGCTGGAAAGGAGTTCTGCAATAACGGATCACAAACAAACAGTCATTTACTTTATTTTCAACAGTGTTATACCTCTACGATTCACACTCCACTTTGCTGATGAGCGTTTTCCCAGATCGCAAGTATGTGCGTCCTGCTACCTTTGTCCAGCAAATATGAGACAAGTTGGTATGTACAAGGTGGCGATCTGCGGTCCTCGCGGCTGGGAACGCCCCGGTCTTGCGATTGCTTCCCGAATCATCACCTCCCACCTCCGCCCGAGCCACCGGCGCCGCCGTTAGAGTCCTGTGCCCCCGACATCATCAGGAAAATCACGATGGGAACGATGTACATCCACTGCGAAAGGAAAGGCAGGAAAAGCAGGTCAACCTCAGACTCAGCAAACTCTGCAGAAACAGTGAGTGAGAGACGAGTTAGTGAAGGAGCACAAGGGTGTGATGGAGCATTGGTCTTGTATCCAGTGCTCAGTGCCACTCGTTTTATAAAGCCAAGTCAAGGAATTGGTTTAAGACCATGGGAGGAGAGTTAGCATCTACAAAAGGCAATCCTGTAATCCCTGCCACTGATAAACAAAGACACGAAGTGCTGGGGTAACTCAGTGAGTCAGACAGCATCTGTGGAGAACATGGAGAGGTGACGTTTCACAGAGTGCTGGAGTAACTCAGCAGGTCAGGCAGCATCTGTGGAGAACATGGATAGGTGACGTTTCACAGAGTGCTGGAGTAACTCAGCGGGTCATTTCATTTCATATATATACAGCCGGAAACAGGCCTTTTCGGCCCTCCAAGTCCGTGCCGCCCAGTGATCCCCGTACATTAACACTATCCTAGGGACAATTTTTTACATTTACCCAGCCAATTAACCTACATACCTGTACGTCTTTGGAGTGTGGGAGGAAACCGAAGATCTCGGAGAAAACCCACGCAGGTCACGGGGAGAACGTACAAACTCCTTACAGTACAGCACCCGTAGTCAGGATCGAACCTGAGTCTCCGGCGCTGCATTCGCTGTAAAGCAGCAACTCTACCGCTGCGCTACCGTGCCGCCCTCAGGGTCAGGCAGCATCTGTGGAGAACATGGATAGGCGACGATTCACAGAGTGCTGGAGTAGCTCAGCGGGTCAGGCAGCATCTCCGCAGAACATGGATATGACACAGTTCCTGGTTTCTACATTTTGACCACTGACAAGGGAAACGTACATGCAAATATCATTGGAAATGTGCAGTTCTGGAAAGAATTTCCACCTCTAAGGCCCCGTGAAAATTATAGGTATGGTACCTGTTTGTGAGAAGACAAAACTGCTGGAGATCCCGCTCATACACGAGTTAAAAATAACTTCCCTCAATAACTACAATGAAGAAGGATCCTGACTCGAAATATTGCCTGCCCATTCCCTCCACAGATGCTGCCTGACCCGCTAAGTTCCTCCAGCACTTTGTTTTTTGCTCAAGATTCTAGTGTTTGCAGTTCTTTGCATCTTCCTCCCACTGTTAATATACTGATTTTGATGGGCTCCCATCCACATAAACCGAAGGGAGGCTTGGACATTCGGAATGAAAGAGCTGGGACCACACAGGTGTTTTTCCATTCACAGGTACATTTGGTCACATGTGCACTGTGCTAAAATGAGACAGAACATGAGAAGACTAGATCTCAGAAGCAAGCCTCCATTGCTTTCCACCTGCTTACAGTATATTAAGCACTGGTTTTTATCAGCGCACAATGCATCCAGACAATGTTCCACCAGGCACCACAACCCAATAGGGCCAGGCATTGGTTTAACAAAACCTGCAAACCTATCCATGTTCTCCAGAGATGCTGCCTGACCCGCTGAGTTACACCAGCACTCTGTGAAACGTCACCTATCCATGTTCTCCACAGATGCTGCCTGACCCGCTGAGTTACTCCAGCACCATATGTCCTTTTGCATCTTCCCTTCTCCACAGGTACCAGGGGCCTAAGAGTTTTCCAGAGACTGTCACAACAGACATCAACTTTAACAGTGTCGAATATGTACTCTGTAAACAATGATTACATGGATATTTGAAACAAGAACCTTGGATAATGTTCTTCTCTTTTGCTTCTTCCAGCGTCACGGTGAGCAACCATAAAGCTGACTAAAGCATGGGTCCCTGGTCTGAAGCAATCACTACCATGGCACAGTGGGTAGAGGTAGAGTTGCTGCCTTACAGTGCCAGAAACCCGGGCTCCATCTTGACTAAGAATGCTGACTATGGAGTGTGTACGTTCTCCCCGTGGACTGCTTGGGTTTTCTCAGGGTGCTCCGGTCTCCACCCACACTCCAAAGACATACAGCTTTGTAAGCTACTTGGCTTGGTAAAATTGTACATTGTCCCTGCTGTGTAGGATAGTGTTAGTGTACGGGGTGATCGCTGGTCGGTGCTGACTCGGTGGGCCGAATGGCCTGTTTCCTCACTGTATCTCTAAGCGAAACTACCGCATTCAATGGCCTATTTGCCAATTAGTTGAGCTTCCACGGGAAACTTCAAACCATCCACACCACCAGAATCTCTTCTTACTCAGTTCATTACTTGCACAAGTACCGACAACATCATCAAAGCTATGAGTTGAATATATTACAGAGGTTGACAATGGTAATCAGCTGTTTTATATCAGAAACGACACAGTCAATGAACCAAGGATGATGTTTCAAGCGTCAGTAGGATATATAATTCAATTCAATGTCAGTCAGGCTCATTAAACTGTACTACAGGAGAAAGATTCCATGTCGGAGCTTCTGGAGAGGCTTTTGCCTTTGACAAAAGCAGCCTAATGACAAAAGCCCTTCAGACAATTCATTATTACAAGGAGCCATTTGATGCCCTCTTGTTGCACGATTTTCCTGCTGAACGGCAATCAATGTTAACCTGTAGCATTGACACCACCACCAGCTGTTCGCAGGAGAATACACAAAAGAACATTTAATATTAATACATGCAATATTGCAATGTTAAAGTTTTCAACGGCAGTATTTAGTAAATCCAGAGCTGTCACAGTTTGCACAAACGCACCAGCAATCAGCCGAACTACTGTGAGTCATAGATTCATGGAGTTGAGTATCAAGGAAACAGGCCCTTCAGTCAGGATGGAACCCGGGTGCCTGGCAGCAAGGCTAGCCAGCAAATGGGAAACATTAAGGGTCTTGGTTCTTGGTTCTCCAAAATATTCCAAATCTATATACTAAAACTCTCATTTGTTATCTTGTTTGTGACTGAACTTCAGCCAAAACGGTGCACGATAGCGTGACAATTTTAGGCCCATCTTACTCACCGTCATCACTTTAATGGTAAAAATGGTCGTTTTATTGAAATTGGTGTTATATTTTTTAAGTTATTCACATTTTAAAGTTTAAATCTATCTCCTAGGGAGGGAGGGGGGAGGGAGGGAGGGGGGTGGATGAAGGAGAGAGAGAGGGAGAGAGGAAGGAGGTTGGATAAGGGGGGTTGAGGGGGTGGAGTAGGGGGGAGGGGGAGAGGGTGGGGGAGAGGATGGGGGAGGAGAGAGGGGGATAGGGGGATGGGGGGAGGAGAGAGGGGGAGGGGGGGAGGGAGGAGAGGGGGAGGGAGGGGAGGGAGGAGAGGGGGAGGGAGGGGAGGAGAGGAGGGAGGGGAGAGGGGGAGGAGAGGGTGCTGCACCAATGCAGGAGAGGTTTGGGCCCAACGGGTCCACTTCGTCTAGTGGAAATTAAACTGGAGGTGGCGGAGAATGGACTTAAGCAAGAAGGGCTTCTTGGAGAAGAGCTGCCTTAAATGTAGTTGCGTCTGGTTGGATAACTATAGTAGGGGTGAAGACTATTTCATGCTTTAATTGTGTGAGGGAAGAATGAATTGCTATACACATCTGTCTTGATAGCTGGTATCTCAAATTGAATCGAATGCCCTCGTCTGTTCCTGATAGGGTTGGGTTTGGTGTAGATGTGGTCATCTATGTCGAGCTGACCATTTTACATTTTGTAAAAACAGGTCAAATGCTGGGCTTTACGTCTGTCTTGGAGAGTGTTCCACCACAATGAATTTAGAAGTTCGGTAACACTCCCTTCTCTCTCATCGGTCCCATGTTCAGAGGCCACAAGAGTGGTACTGGCACTTTCTACACAGAATGTAACTTTGAATGCAAGGACTGGACAACAGTATGAATGCAGTTTTGTATTTCTCGTGTTATTTTTTATGAATAGAGTTTATCTTAGAATTTTTTTAAAATGAGCATCAGATATTACGGCTCGTAACATCTTCTATCTAATCAAAACACAAAGTGCTGGAGGAACTCAGCGGGTCAGGCAGCATCTGTGGAGGGAAATGGACATGCGTAGCTTGAGGTCGGGCCCCTCTTCAGGAAGAGGGTCCACCACACCCACCGCAGATGCTGCCTGACCCACTGAGTTCCTCCAGCACTTTGTGCTTTGCTCAAGACTGCAGCGTCTGCAGTCTCTTGTAATCTCCATAACTTCCATGCATTTTGACCCAGAGGCAGACTAGTTAATGGGAACACTCAATTGCAGCAGAGTTCTCCAAGTACAGATCAGACATCAAACACGGCAGCTTCCGATCTCCGATTGAACAATATACCTGACGGGGTAGACACAAAATGCTGGAGTAACTCAGTGGGTCAGGCAGCATCTCGAGAGAGAGAAGGAATGGGTGACGTTTCGGGTCGCTGACCCGCTGAGTTCCTCCAGCATTTTGTATCTACCTTCGATTTTAACCAGCATCTGCAGTTTTTTTCCCTACACAGGCAGCTAGGGCCTATTTCCAGGTTTTTAACTGAAATGATGTTCGGGTCAACAGGTCGAAGCCAGCCTGACAGAAATCCAACAACTTAACAAATCTCTTGTGATGCCAAATGCTATTTCTACCCATCGCTGACTGTGCAATGGCGTCAATTCCGAACGTCACTTCGTCAAGACAACCATCAAGGAATGCTAAAGTAGGTAACGATATGAAAAAGAGGCAGACCGCGTTAGGATTTCTAAAGAGTAAGGCTCAGAGCTTGAGATGGATCACCACAAGGTTAAATATCAGAAGTATTTTAATTTGTAAAAGTCTACACAATTGCAATTGCTTTCAAGGAGTTATTTTTAAATCAACTCCCCTGCTGTTCTCGCAGTTCGCCGATGGCCTAGGTGATGAGTGTACTTCCCTGTGCGCAGCAGAGACGCGATCACCAGGAACATGCCCAGTCAATTCCTGGTCCGCGGGGAGCCTGCCGGTCTCAAGCAGGGCCACTGTGATTAGCATCAGCGCTTGTCAGCTGAAGAAGTGCACAATCAACAGAATGAAAGACAGGCGAGGGCAAGGAGGTCAGCCTCCCCTTCCATCGCTGGGCAGAAGTTTCAATCACAGCCCAGGTACCAAAACCCAGCCACTTCGTTGCTAATTGGCACCCACAGAGGAATTCAGTCTATCTCTTATTAATTGATGGGACAAAGACTGGCAAGTAATAGGTGGAGGCAGGGGAGGCAGTTTTTTGATAGACAATAGACAATAGACAATAGGTGCAGGAGGAGGCCATTCGGCCCTTCGAGCCAGCACCGCCATTCAATGTGATCATGGCTGATCATTCTCAATCAGTACCCCGTTCCTGCCTTCTCCCCATACCCCCTGACTCCGCTATCCTTAAGAGCTCTATCTAGCTCTCTCTTGAATGCATTTAGAGAATTGGCCTCCACTGCCTTCTGAGGCAGAGAATTCCACAGATTCACAACTCTCTGACTGAAAAAGTTTTTCCTCATCTCAGTTCTAAATGGCCCCTTATTGTTAAACTGTGGCCCCTTGTTCTGGACACCCCCAACATTGGGAACATGTTTCCTGCCTCTAACGTGTCCAACCCCTTAATAATCTTATACGTTTCGATAAGATCTCCTCTCATCCTTCTAAATTCCAGTGTATACAAGCCTAGTCGCTCCAGTCTTTCAACATATGACAGTCCCGCCATTCCGGGAATTACCCTAGTAAACCTACGCTGCATGCCCTCAAGAATATCCTTCCTCAAATTTGGAGACCAAAACTGCACACAGTACTTCAGGTGAGGTCTCACTCGGGCCCTGTACAACTGCAGAAGGACCTCTTTGCTCCTATACTCAACTCCTCTTGTTACGAAGGCCAACATTCCATTGGCTTTCTTCACTGCCTGCTGTACCTGCATGCTTCCCTGATAGGCAAGTGGTTGGACAAAGGCCGGAGATGAGAAGACAAGGTGTGAGACTCGGCATATCAGACTCGGCATATCAGTCTCTAGGTTGTCTGTAGCAACTCAAGATGCACTCTGACCTCCTTGGTCACGAGTTCATGGACAACACACAAAAATACGAGCAAATGTGTAGGAAGGAACTGCAGATGCTGGTTTAAACCGAAGATGCTGGAGTAACTCAGCGGGACAGGCAGCATCTCTGGAGAGAAGGAACGGGTGACGCTTCGGGTTGAAACAAGTGACCCCAAACGTCACCCATTCCTTCTATCCAGAGATGCTGCCTGTCCCATTGAATGACTAAAATATGAGCAAAGATGGATATAGAGGGGTATAGGTCACGTGCAGACAGCGGGGATTAGTTTAGCTTGGCATAATGTTTGGGGCGGACATTGTTGGCTGATGGACCTGTACATTTCTAAATACAGGCACCTGTACATTTTTTAAATAATGCGCTTGTTCATCTAATAGCAAAGTCTGATTTATGCACTGGTATTTTTGAAATAATGCACTCAAAATTACTAAAATCACATAGTCGCCCATCGGTTTAATTTAAGCGTTTTTGAATTATGAGTTGCTTTTCAAGCATGTAATCTCTGTGTAAAGCACAAGGTGCTTGTAATTGAGCCTAATATTGAGTACCAATTTAAGAGGATGCAATCTATAGTTGTGAAATTAAGCCCAGTTCCCTCAAGTGAGCGCAGCAGAATCCTTGTTACATGCACAGAGTCTCTTGCCCAGAATAGGTGAATCGAGCACCATAGCTTTAAGGTTTTTTTTTTTAGATTTTAGATTCTACAGCGCGGAAACAGGCCCTTTCGGCCCACCAAGCCCGCGCCGCCCAGCGATCCCAGCACATTAACACTATCCTACACACACCAGGGACAATTTTTACATTTACCCAGTCAATTAACCTACAAACCTGCACGTCTTTGGAGTGTGGGAGGAAACCGAAGATCTCGGAGAAAACCCACGCAGGTCACGGGGAGAACGTACAAACTCCATACAGACGGCGCCCGTAGTCAGGATCGAACCTGAGTCTCCAGCGCTGCATTCGCTGTAAGGCAGCAACTCTACCGCTGCGCCACCGTGCCGCCCTTAAGGTGAAGGGGAAAAGATTTAATAGGAATCTGAGGGGTATCTTTTTCTACACAGAGGGTGGTGGGTGTGTGGAACAAGCTGCCAGAAGAGGTAGTTGAGGCAAAGACTATCCCAACATTTAAGAAACAGTTAGACAGGTACATGGATAGGACAGGTTTGGAGGGATATGGACCAAACACAGGCAGGTGGGACTAGTGTAGCTGGGACATGTTGGCCGGTGTGGGCAAGTTGGGCCGAAGGGCCTTTCTCCACGCTGCATCACTCTATGACTTTTTGAAGTACAGGTATTTCTGGTGTCATTCAAATAAAACTGCCCAGAATGTACACTTCAGATAGTTCCTCTGTCCCTCTCTTTCCCCATCCCCCTTCCCAGTTCTCCCACTAATTTTCCTGTCTCCTACTACATCCTATCTTTGTCTCGCCCCCTCCCCTGACATCTGTCCGAAGAAGGGTCTAGACCCGAAACATCACCCATTCCTTCTCTCCAGAGATGCTGCCTGACCCGCTGAGTTACTCCAGCATTTTGTGTCTGCCCAGAATGTATGTGGAATGTTTTCTGGTACACTTTGGTTGTAATTTCCCCACTTTAGTGATGTACACTAAATAAACGATTGCAAAATAACAAACTGCCGAATTGCTTTGGGATTGCCCAAGAACAAAAAGGGTGAGACATAATTTCAAATTCTCGCTTTCTTGCTCAATAAACATGCCACAATTTACCCTCTCTGTTATTAAGGGTTATGCAAGTGCAAAGAAAATCAATGATTTTAAACACGTGCATCTTGACATCTTTTTTTCCTTTGAAACACTAAATTTCAAAATAATAATATTTTAAAGGTTTCTGAACCAAGTCATTCAAGCATTTCCTCAGAAGAATAACGAGGCTGTTGTCCTTCTGGCAATGTCAGCCCCCAGACCATCCTGTCCTGTAGCAATGCTGCATACCGCTAGTTGTCAGACTGACCACTTATTTTTCATGTGCAAGAAGGAATGGCAGATGCTGGTTTAAACCGAAGATAGACACAAAAAGCAGGAGTAACTCAGCGGGTCAGGCAGCATCTCTGGAGAGATGGAATGGGTGACAATTCGCATCGAGACCCTTCTTCAGACTGGTTAGGGATAAGGGAAAAGAGAGATATAGACGGTTATGTGGAGAGATAAAGAACAATGAATGAAAGACATGCAAAAGTAACAATGATAAAGGAAACAGGCCATTGTTGGCTGTTTGTTGGGTGAGAACGAGAAGCTGGTGTGACTTGGGTGGGGGAGGGATGGAGAGAGAGGGAATGCCAGGGCTACTTGAAGTTGGAGAAATCAATATTCATACCACTGGGCTGTCAGCTGCCCAAGCAAAATTTGAGATGCTGTTCCTGCAATTTGCATTTAGCCTCACTCTGACAATGGAGGAGACCTAGAACAGAAAGGTCAGTGCAGGAAAAAAACTGCAGATGCTGGTTAACATCAAAGGTAGACCCACCATGCTGGAGTAACTCAGCAGGTCATGCAGAAATGGGTGATGTTTCGGGTCAAGACCCGAAATGTCACCCATTCCTTCTCTCCCGAGATGCTGCACGGCCCACTGAGTTACTCCAGCATTGTGTATCTGAGGTCAGTATAGGAATGGGAAGGAGAATTAAAGTGGACGGCAACTGGGGGATCAGGTGGGGTTTTTTTTGCTGTTTCTCCTGCCTTTTCTTCCACTGATGGCACCAATACTTGCTGAAGGTGTCCAGTTCCACAGGGGGCACTGCCCTCTACCAGCTCGGTTACAAAACTGCTTGCTGCATCGAGTGCCGACAAGACTGTTGCAGCCCAGAAGGAAGGCTAAATATGTTGTGTAGGAATGGGATTGCTCATTTCCTCACCCCCTCACCCCAAAGGCAACGAGGCCAGTTGTAGCATTTCCAAATGCCGCCTCTGCCAAGATTCATTAGCTCAGCAAAGGCAAGCATCCCAACGCAGCTCGGAGTTACACAGGGCTGTCATTAAATCCCTCCAACCTTTTTTTTTGTTAGGCAAATGGCCTCCTTCCACAGGGATGCAAATATTTTAATTCAACAGATATTCAGCAAAAGAAAAATGAAACAAAAGAATCAGATATTCAGCAGCTGGCTGTCTTGAGTGTGCTGTCAAAATTCTCTTGGGAATAGGTTTGGTAAGAATTCTTACTTCGTATTAGCAGGGTAAGCAAAGCCAGGAATATGCAGTGCAGTGTGAATTAAACATAAACACAACATTTTCCCCCAGCCTTTTGATATCCTGTTTCTGTTTTCTGCTGCACAACCGCCAACAGCTGGGCTATTTCCAACCTGCCAGTCAACATAACTGCAGCATATGGTAACCTTCACCTTAAGATACGAGAGCAGGCGAGAAGGTTACCCATCACATTTAACACTCAGCATTCTCAGACCGGTGAAATCATTCATTTCCAAACTAAAACAAATAATTAGTCTGATAAAAGCACAAATATAAAACTGGAACAAAGCTCAAAAATGCTGAAGTAACACAGCAGGTCAGACAGCATCTGTGGGGGGAATAAGATAGGTGACGTTTCACGGCAGGACCCTTCTTCATAAGAATTGGTCCCAGCTTAAAATGTCTGTCCATTCCCTCCACAGACGCTACCCGACTCGTTGAGTTACTAGAGGAATTTTGTGTTTTGCCCAAGATTACAGCACTTGCAGTTCCGTGTCTTTCCAAATATAAACCTAGCCTCTGTGAAAGGTGCTCATGAATTTGTCAAGATTACTGCAAGTACTTAAACGTTATTGGGCTTCTGACCGGTCCTTCCATAACCTGGGGTGCTGTCCAATTCATCACTAATCCCTTGTGGACATTGGACTTATCTATGGTTCAGTTTACTTTATTGTCACGTGTACTGAGGTACAGTGGGAAGCTTTTGTTGCATGCTATCCGGTCAGCAGAAAGACAATACATGACTACAATCGAGTCATTTACAGTGCATAGAGAGATTTAGAGTGTGGAACGATTGTAATATGTGATTATAGACAATAGACAATTGGTGCAGGATTAGGCCATTCAATGTGATCATGGCTGATCATCCACAATCAGTAGTTCCTGCCCTTTCCCCATACCCCCTGACTCTGCTATCATTAAGAGCTCTATCTAACTCTCTCTTGAAAGCATCCAGAGAATTGGCCTCCACTGCCTTCTGAGGCAGGGAATTCCACAGATTTGCAACTATCTGAGTGAAAAAGTTTTTCCTCATCACCGATCTAAATGACCTGCTCCTTATTCTTAAACTGTGGCCCCTGGTTCTGGACTCCCCCAACATTGGGAACATATTTCCTGTCTCTAGCGTGTTCAATCCCATAATAATATTATTTTCAATAAGATCCCCTCTCATCCTTCGTTTCAGTCTTTCAACATTCGACAGTCCCGCCATTCCGGGAATTAGCCTAGTGAACCTACGCTGCGCTCTCTCAATAGAAAGAATGTCCTTCCTCAAATTGGAGACCAAAACTGCACACAGTACTCCAGGTGTGGTCTCACTAGGGCCCTGTACAATAACAGATCTGCTTCTGTGGCTAGCACGCAAATAGTCGCCTGGGTTGGGCGCCATCTTGGAAGCATCCTTATCTATGGAACTACAACGCTGTGAACTATATTCTGCAGTATCTTCACCTTTGCTCTACCTATTGTAATACAATAATTCAGGTATATCTTTTCTGCAACTTCTCCAGTGCCTTCACCTTTCCTAAAGTTAGGCACCAGAACTGAACACAATATTCCAGCTATGAATTAACCAGTTTTCTACAACATACGCAAGGCAATCAGCATCAACCTCATGACTGCGCTGCGATTTAAATAATTAACATGTTTGCGCAACAACATTTTCTGTTATGATTTTTTAATGCGATATTAACTGGGAAAGCACTTTGAACAAAAGTATTTAAACTTTAATAGATACAAGGTTGGTCTCCCCATGTCTGCCAGACTTCAGCAGCAAATTTCAATCCAATTATAATGCTCAGTGCATTGTGCTGATCTTTCTAATCTTTAACTCAGATCTGCATGAATTATCAAAAGCTAGTAGCCTCTGGAATTTCATTTATCCCTCTTCTAAAAGAAGATACAGGAGAGAACAGGCCCTTTGACCCTGGAGTCCATGCTGACTACCGAACACCCATTTACACTAAACCGGCACTAATCTCATCCAACTTTATTTTCTCCATTTGTTATTAACCCCACTCTCCCAGATTCTGCTACTTCCTACACACAAAGTGGAAATTTACAGCGGCCAATTAATGTACCAACCTTCACACGTTTGGGATGTGGGAGGAAACTGGAACACCTGGAGGAAACCCACGCAGTCACATGGAGAACGTGTAAACTCCACACAAGCAGCACCTGAGGTCAGGATTGAACCCAGGATACAGATTTAAAATGAAGACTTTTACACCCTCCTGCTGGCATTATTCCTCTGCCAACTCTGCCCTGTCTTTGCAGGAGTTTGTGATTCTAACTCTGTGGAATCATATTGCCCAAGCTATGATCCAACGTCACTTCCTCCCCACCGATGTGATAGACGACATCCAGAGTGGCTCATGTAAAGAACGGTGCACAAATGCCCACTTGTATCTCACTCCAGTGACCATTCTTCATGTACTTGTGGAATAACCACCACAGAAAGTAATGCAACCAAGTTTGACATTATCATTACACAGGATATACACACGACACACGGCACAGCGGTAGAGCTAACGCCTTACACCACCATAGACCTGGGTTCCATCCTATCTACGGGTGCTGTCTGTACAGAGTTTGCACGTTCTCCCCGTGGCCACGTGGGTTTACTCCAAGATCTTCGGTTTGATCGCACACTCCAAAGACGTACAGGTTTGTAGGTTAATTGGCTTGGTATAAATGTAAAATTGTCCCTATTGTGTGTAGGATAGTGTTAGTGTGTGGGGACCGCTGGTGGGCTGAAGGAACGGGTTTCCATGCGGTATCTCTAAACCACACTAAATCTCCAAAGTCCATTTCCACCACTTCTCACCATAACTTTTTTTTTCTAGTAACGATGGAACAATAAGCAGGAACTATGACCGATTTGTTCCAGGGGAGGAGAGAAAAGCATAACTTAGCATGGTCCAAGAATAGAACTCTAGATCTTTCCGTCTGTCGATTAGTTCAGGCTGCCTGATATGTCATTAGAAAGTGCTTCAGACCCTTCATTTAAAAAAGAAAGGAGTGAATGATGACGAGGCCTGATGTCCATCATGAGTACAAGTGCTTTAGTATGTTAGACAGCAGAGGAAAGGAAAATAAAATTAGATCACTATCAGTTAAGAATGACAGCTAGTCAGTGCAGACAAGTCTCCCAGATGACAAAACTTTCTCCATAAGTTCATAAAATGTTGGAGTAGAATTAGGGCATTCGGCCTATCGCGTCTACTCCACCATTCAATCATGGCTGATCTATCTTTCCCTCTCAACTCCATTCTCCTGCCTTCTCCCCATAACCTTTGACACTCGTACTAATCAAGAATTCCCAAAGGCTCACAACTCACCCAGAATTTCCAATGACAATAAAACTCCAATTCTTTGGCACTAGTATATATTTGTCCTGGATTCTTCTCAGGAACTTATTTTCGCCCAATCTTTGCGAGGACTTCTGTCACTGATTTTCAAGCCAACTACAATCCCAGCAGCCCTGCGCTTGTAGCCACCTGAAATGCAACACGAGTTGATAATCATAACAAGAGGAGTTGAGTATAAAAGTAAAGAGGTCCTTCTGCAGTTGTACAGGGCCCGAGTGAGAACGCACCTGGAGTACTGTGTGCAGTTTTGGTCTCCAAATTTGAGGAAGGATATTCTTGCTATTGAGGGCGTGCAGCGTAGGTTTACTAGGTTAATTCCCGGAATGGCGGGACTATCATATGTTGAAAGATTGGAGCGACTAGGCTTGTATACACTGGAATTTAGACGGATGAGAGGAGATCTTATCGAAACGTATAAGATTATTAAGGGGTTGGACACGTTAGAGGCAGGAAACATGTTCCCAATGTTGGGGGAGTCCAGAACAAGGGGCCACAGTTTAAGAATAAGGGGTAGGCCATTTAGAACTGAGATGAGGAAAAACTTTTTCAGTCAGAGAGTTGTGAATCTGTGGAACTGTCTGCCTCAGAAGGCAGTGGAGGCCAATTCTCTGAATGCATTCAAGAGAGAGCTAGATAGAGCTCTTAAGGATAGCGGAGTCAGGGGGTATGGGGAGAAGGCAGGAACGGGGTACTGATTGCGAATGATCAGCCATGATCACATTGAATGGCGGTGCTGGCTCGAAGGGCCGAATGGCCTCCTCCTGCAACTATTGTCTATTGTCTATTGAGTTCTCACGAATAAACAATTGAATTACTCTCAGGAGCAACAAATCACCTTTCAAGGTGGCTGCAAGAACTGTCACGGTTCAGACAAAATGCGACTGACCGAGGACCGTCACCAGGAACCAAAGATTCACATGACAACGCCACCATGAGCCAATGAATGAAGGCCTACTCATTTCAAGCATTATAGACAATAGACAATAGGTGCAGGAGTAGGCCATTCAGCCCTTCGAGCCAGCACCGCCATTCAATGCGATCATGGCTGATCACTCTCAATCAGTACCCCATTCCGGCCTTCTCCTCATACCCCCTCACTCCGCTATCCTTAAGAGCTCTATCCAGTTCTCTCTTGAAAGCATCCAACAAACTGGCCTCCTCCACTGCCTTCTGAGGCAGAGAATTCCACACCTTCACCACTCTCTGACTGAAAAAGTTCTTCCTCATCTCCGTTCTAAATGGCCTACCCCTTATTCTTAAACTGTGGCCCCTTGTTCTGGACTCCCCCAACATTGGGAACATGTTTCCTGCCTCTAATGTGTCCAATCCCCTAATTATCTTATATGTTTCAATAAGATCCCCCCTCATCCTTCTAAATTCCAGTGTATTGGTGTACTCTGTATCAGCGATTCCACCCAGAAAAATATAGATGTGTGCAAGAGTCAAACAAATGATTCAAGGTCAAATGATATTTAGGACTTTACAAATTTCATCGTGTTCGGCGCAGAAATTAAGAAAGAAAATAGAAAATAGAAATGAGCACATAGCCACATCAACTGCTGGCGGCTCCAAATCAAAATGCCTTTTGGAGAGAGTAAACTAAATACATCTTAAACTAATTGAGTTGCACAAAGCTACATCAAAGAGGTCATTCAGCAAGCCCACACCAGAAGGCTGGATGCCAGGTGGAACCTTAAACACTTGGAAACCTTTCAAACTTAGAATATTGCTTTCCAAAGAACAACCACTTGTGCCTGTAATCTTATGGTGCAAAGATGTTTTCACCATTCACCAAATTATCTATCCAGCAAACAAAAAGATTTCTTCATGACTGGAATCATGCCTGTCCTGTTAAAGACAACCATTGGCAACAGATTGCAAAAGTTTGTCCCAACAGAAGCCTTTTGGCCACTTCATGTTTATATCTCTCTAAAAATAAAGTTTACTCGTCCACAGCTACGGGCCGCTGAGAATTTAGGGTCGCCAACTGTTCCGTATTAGCCGGGACATTCTGTATTTGGACTAAATTTGTTTGTCCTGTACGGGACCGCCCTTGTCCCGTGTTAGTAGGGTTGCCAACTTCCTCTCACCCAAATACGGGACAAAGGGTGACGTCACCGCCCCGCGCCCCACGAGACCTCACCCAGCCAGCGGCCACATGCTCCCGCTCCACCAATGGCGGCCGCCCGGGCCGGGCGGTGGGAGCATGTGACCATTGGCTGGGTGAGGTCACGTGGGACACGGGGCGGTGATGTCACCCTTTGTCCCTTATTTGGGAGTGAGGAAGTTGGCAACCCTACTGAGAATCAAAACAGAGGGTCTGGATATTTGGTATAAGGGGAAATAATCATTTGACCTTCATGAAAAAGTGAATAGCACCTTGTTTGCCACTGCACACAATGTCCTGGAGGCAATTGGGAACCACCATTACTTTGTAGACGTCATGCTTGTGTTCCTAGCTCTCGGGGCGCTTTGACGGTGTTTGTAACCATGAGAAAGATGGCCCCGCCCAGAATTAAATGCCACTGCATAAAAGAAAACAGAAAGACCGGTGCATCAAATTCACAGATACAAATGGCACACAGGGTTAGGCAATAGACAAGCAACATCGATGGGTTGGTTTACAATAGCAGCTTATAGGGATGTTCTTCTGCATTCTCCTCCTGTTGTGCGCCAAGAACATTTCAAGCCATTCTTTTGTACATTTTGCAGATCGCACTAGAGTAGTTCCATTAATGCAAGTGGTCGCGTGAAGCCCATTATATCACAGAATATCTCCACATCACTGCACAAAGGCCTGTCCCTTCTCTCCCTCTCCAGCTGTTGTTCTTGTCTTGCTATGGTGTGAGTTGGCGGTAGAGTCACCATCTAGTACCTTGCACATAGGCCACAGCTGTGGGCAGGCTGACTTACCACAGAGGGAATGCACAGACAAACCCTATCATGGGCTCAGCCAAACCTCTCACACATAAGTAACGCTACTGGATTCACCAAACAGTAAGTAATGTGGTGGATTCTCTACCCAAGGGAGAATTATTGAATTGCCAACCTTTTATTTGTAGATGCTGTTTTAATGAGCAGCCCTGCAGCATTGTCTGACATAATAGCAAACTCAATGCTGGCATTTATTTCAAGGGGGCTTGTCTGCAAAGATGTAATGCTGAGGGTCTATAAGGTACTGGTAAGGTGCTTCTGAGGCTCTATAAAGTGCTGGTAAGGCTGAGGCTCGATAAGTTGCTGGTAAGGCCGCTGGTAAGGATCATTCTTGTAAACCTCCTCTGGACCCTCTCCAGAGCCAGCTCATCCATCCTCAGATATGGTGCCCAAAATTGCTGTGAGCAATTTTGGTCACCATATCTGAGGATGGATGAGCTGGCTCTGGAGAGGGTCCAGAGGAGGTTTACAAGAATGATCCTAGGAATGAGTAGGTTAACCTATGATGAGCGTTTGTCAGCACTGGGCCTGTACTTCCTGGAGTTTAGAAGAATGAGGGGGGGACCTCATTGAAACATACAGAATAGTGAAAGGCTCGGATAGAGTGGATGTGGAGAGGATGTTTCCACAAGTGGGAGAGTCTCGGACTAGAGGTCACAGCCTCAGAATTAAAAGACGTTCTTTTAGGAAGATGAAGAGAAATTTCTTTAGTCAGAGGGTGGTGAATCTGTGGAATTCTTTGCCACAGAAGGATGTAGAGGCCAAGTCAGTGGATATTTTTACGGCAGGGATAGATAGAATTTTGATTAGTGCGGTGTTCAGGGGTTATGGGGAGAAGGCAAGAGAATGGGGTTAGGAGAGATAGATCAGCCATGATTGAATGGCGAGGTAGACTTGATGGGCTGAATGGCCTAATTCTACTCCTATCACTTATGACAATATGCACAAAATGCAATAGTTCTCTTGTTCAGGTAGTGAAATAAATTCCATTATCACTTTTCAAGTCATGAGGTTCAATCAGGGAAGATGGACCTCTGTTGACATCTGCCATCACACCATCAACAACATGACTGTAGCAAACACAAGTGCAATCTCCAAACCAGACATGATCGCTACAATTGCACTCACAACAAGAGAAGCATCTTGCTTAATGTAGCATGACAGGAATTCAGCGGGGAACATGTTAAACATTTACACAGCATCTCGGGAGAGAAGGAATGGGTGACGTTTCGGGTCGAGACCCTTCTTCAGACAGATCTAAATCTGAAGAAGGGTCTCGACCCGAAACGTCACCCATTCCTTCTCTCCCGAGATGCTGCCTGACCTGCTGAGTTACTCCAGCATTTTGTGAGTTTCTTTGATAAACCAGCATCTGCAGTTCCTTGTGGTTACATTTCTTTCCATATTATTGATTTCCTCTGTAATATTTAGTAAAGTTTATTTTTATGCTGACTCTCATTGCCCTTTTCTAGTTGTTGATGTTTCAAAATGTTACTTTCCCATTTTAAATGATGTGCTTTTCAGTGACAAAGTCAGGCAATTATATTTAGCCGTAGAACCAAGAGGGGGCTCAATCAACAAAGCAGGGACACAGAAGTTAACCAGAACTGAGTGAGAAGATGCTGTAGACTGTGCTAAAGGGCTAGCACCTCAGTTGCTCTTACTTGGAGCAGCGCATTTCAGAACTTCAGGCCACAGTGGTGCCATATGTGCACAGAAGTCCACGCTGTCAAGTATGCTTCATACGGGTCATTTATAATCTGTGGCTTGATACTACGTCCCTTTTCTCCAGAGATGCTATCTAACCCGCTACGTTACTCCAGCTTTTTGTGTCTATACTACTTCCCAGATAGGCGATAGAGTCACACAGCATGGAAACAGGCCCATCGTCCCAACTCGACCCTGCCGATCAAGATGCCCCATCTACACTAACTTCGTGCGGCCCATATCCCTCCAAACCTTTCCTATGCACGTACCTGTTCAAAATCCTTTCAAATGCTTTCATAGAACCTTCCTGAACTATCCCCTCTGGCAGCACATTCCATATTATTACCACCCTCTGTGTGGAAAGGTTGTCCCTCAGGTTACTATTAAATCTTTCCCTCTCACCTTAAAGAACTTCTCAGCACGGCATTGAACCATTCAGGCCAAGCAAGATGGCGGCTTGATCCTCGACCATGCTGACTTAGCTGATTTCTCAGCTGGGACGTTGGGAGTGAGTGCCAGATAATCTCATCACCCTTGGGCTGGGGGGGGCAGAAAAATCAGACAGTGTCCACTTCGCACCACATTGCATGGGTCCAGTCCAGGGAACAATGCATGGGCTTGGATGTAGATTCACTGTTAATCTAATCAAGAGGGACTGGGCTGACAGCAATTCGGAAAATGCACAGTGGCACAGCGGTAGAGTTGCTGCCTTACAGCAAATGCAGCGCCGGAGACTCAGGTTCGATCCTGACTACGGGCGCCGTCTGTACGGAGTTTGTACGTTCTCCCCGTGACCTGCGTGGGTTTTCTTCGAGACCTTCAGTTTCCTCCCACACTCCAAAGACGTACAGGTTTGTAGGTTAATTGACTGGGTGAATGTAAAAATTGTCCCTAATAGGTGTAGGATAGTGTTAATGTGTGGGGATCGCTGGGCGGCACGGACTCGGCGGGCCGAAGGGCCTGTTTCCGCACTGTACCTCTAAATCTAAAATCTAAAATGTATCTCAGCTCAAATGGACGCCTTCAGAAGTGAATGACAAACGAAATAATTCTCTATCTAATATTTGATCAAAGATTACTGAAAAATAACAACAACTCCAAAGCAATATCGCCAAAAATGGATAAAATATTAAAAGTACGTTATAAAAATAAATAATGCATGAGAACGTGTTTAGAACTACAGCAGTCTCTAGAGAACTGGATTCCTAAAACTTAATGAACTTCACTATTGCGGTTTAACGTATTATTTGCACCTGTAAACGTATTACTGCATGGAACATGCTCCCAGTCACTGTTTGTGCTCCATTTAATCCCATCACCAAATGAATACATTAGTTTCTGGTGAGCAGGTCAGGTCACATCCACTACAATCGTCAGCAGTTTGAAACAGCTCAGAACTCTGAGTACAATGAAATCAACGAGTCCTCCCTGCTGACAACTCTTTAAGGATATCCTGCAGTGAATTTGCTTACTTGTGTGTCGAAGGATTCCAGTCACAGAGTCTCCTTGGAATTCCTCATTAAAACATCAGGGTTCTGCTTCTCCTGTTGCTAAGGTTGTCTAATGAGTAAAGTTGACAAACCATGGAAGTCAGAACCCCAGCCAATGCCATCAGCTGCTTAAGGCTGCAACTGGGACATTATTACTGACCTGTTCCCCAGTCCTGGCCAGAACCACATGATCTCAGTGGGTAAACATTGGGGTTGCCAACTGTCCTGTGTTAGCCGGGACATCCCGTATTTTGGGCTAAATTAGTTTGTCCCGTACGGGACCACCCTTGTCCTGTATTAGTAGGGTTGCCAACTTCCTCAATCCCAAATACGGGACAAAGGGTGACGTCACCGCTCCGCGACCCACGTGACCTCAGCCAGCCAGCGGCCACGTGCTCCCGCTCCACCAACGTTGACCGCTCGGGCCGAAGGGCGGATTGCGTAGCACGTGGCCGCTGGGTGAGGTCACGTGGGGCGGTGACGTCACCCTTTGTCCCGTATTTGGGAGTGAGGAAGTTGGCAACCCTAGTAAACATGTACACCTGCCTGGTGAGGAGAATCTTTGAATAGCCAGCTGATGTGCAAAGAAGAAACTGCAATTACTGCTCCCACGTTTAATTGCTGGAGGTGGCAGCTAGGAAATAAAACATATCCCACCTGTATCAAGAAACAAGCTAGATAACAGAGTGTTGAAGGAAGTGCCTTTCACTCATTCATTAAAAGGGATCCTATGCCTGATTATATTTCTAAATGTCTTTAGGAAAACCTATGCAAGCTAAAGTTAAGGACGACTCATAATCAACTTTAACTTCCTTGTGATCTCAGAACTCAACCTCAAGGACTATCTAACCTTAAAAAGACATAAGGTGCTGGAGCAGCATCTCTGGAGAACATGGACAGGTGGCCTTCGGCAACCTGAAACGTCACCTATCCATGTTCTCCAGGGATGCTGCCTGACCCGCTGAGTTACTCCAGCATTCTGTGAAACGTCCCCTATCCATGTTCTCCACAGATGCTGCCTGACCCGCTGAGTTACTCCAGCACTCTGTGAAACGTCACCTATCCATGTTCTCCACAGATGTTGCCTGACCCGCTGAGTTACTCCAGCACTCTGTGAAACGTCACCTATCCATGTTCTCCACAGATGCTGCCTGACCCGCTGAGTTACTCCAGCACTCTGTGAAACGTCACCTATCCATGTTCTCCACAGATGTTGCCTGACCCGCTGAGTTACTCCAGCACTCTGTGAAACGTCACCTATCCATGTTCTCCACAGATGCTGCCTGACCCGCTGAGTTACTCCAGCACTCTGTGAAACATCACCTATCCATGTTCTCCACAGAGGCTGTGTTACTCCAGCCTTTTGTGTCTATCCTTGGTAAACCAACATCTGCAGTTCCTTGTTTCTACCTTCTGTTGTAAATCATTTACAAGCTTTGACTGAGCAAAACCTACATTTTTTCCCAGCAATCCACAGGCAAATGACTTGTTCCTAATAACAGCAGGAGTGATACAACAGAGCAGTGCAGGAAGCTTAGCCTCAGAGATGAGAACAGGATTATCCTCCCAATCAACCAGATGAGATCACCGATTCTTCATATTGGATTTCCACAAACTATAGCTTTCTGTTGCAGACAACAATGTACACAAACATGATGCTACTTGGTAGACCACAAGAAGTAAACCTGAACCTCGCTGTTCAGAAGATTTCAAGTTTGGTTGTAAAGCCTAAGCCAGGTTCGCTGGCAATCAATCTGTGAAAGTACAATTAGATAGTGAAAATCAAAACCTGTACATGCTGGAAATCTAAAATAATCATAGTGGAAAATGTTGGAAACATTCAGCAGTCAGACAGCGTCTGTGAGAGAAAGGAATACTTGGATAAGGTACCTGAGGAACAAGTATTCCAACAATTCTAAGTGAACGTTTTAGGCTGAACACCCTTAATTAGAACTATTCTGACATGGTAACTATATTGTAGACACTGGACTTTGTCTCTGGAGCTGATGCACTACAATGCTGAGAATTATATTCAGTACTCTCTACCTTCCTCTTACCGTACTTGGAGTTTAATTTGATTGCACTTATGTACAGTATTATCTGATCTGTTTGGATAGCATGCAAAACAAAGCTTTTTCACTGTACCTCAATACACGCAACAATAATAATCCTAAACCTCTGTTTCTCTGTCCACAGATGCTGCCTGGTCTGCAGAGATTTTCCAACACTTTTTGCTAATTAGGTACAGCCAATCCCAGATAAAAGAACAGAAGAAAGTTAGAGCTGTCAGACGACTGGTCATCCAGTGTTGACTGATGAGATATGAAAGCAGAATGGATTCAGAATCAGATTCAAGTGATCACTGAGCAAGTGTACTCTCTTCCCAATAAGTCTTTCACACATCATCAGAAACATATAAGATTATTAAGGGGTTGGACACGTTAGAGGTAGGAAACATGTTCCCAATGTTGGGGGAAGTCCAGAACAAGGGGCCACAGTTTAAGAATAAGGGGTAGGCCATTTAGAACTGAGATGAGGAAAAACCTTTTCAGTCAGAGAGTTGTAAATCTGTGGAATTCTCTGCCTCAGAAGGCAGTGGAGGCCAATTCTCTGGATGCTTTCAAGAGAGAGCTAGATAGAGCTCTTAAGGATAGCGGAGTCAGGGGGTATGGGGAGAAGGCAGGAACGGGGTACTGATTGAGAATAATCAGCCATGATCACATTGAATGGAGGTGCTGGCTCGAAGGGCCGAATGGCCTCCTCCTGCACCTATTGTCTATCAGCTCATAACATCTCCTCTCACCCATAAAAATGTGGGTTTTTTTAATCAACAGAGAAAAGAAAGATCATTTGCAGATAATTATATCATTTAATTTTACATTTGAAGAATGACTTTTTGAACAGTGCATTAAAGAAATGCTGACACCTGCAGAACTGTACTCTGGTGTTGAAGACAGAGTCAAAGTGGAACGAGGGGAATAGAAAAGCACGGATGAGGAATCTACAATTCATACAAGAATCCAAACCTAGTAATGAATCCAAGTACAGTTACTAAATCTTTCATTAATTTCAGGCATTAATAACCAAATGAAGTGCCGACCACTTCAACAAGAGCACTGGCCCAGGAATAGTTCAATTACTAAAAGCAGCCATGCCAAGAAATGGTCTCCAGATGGAGACAGATTTCCATCAAGTTCCTAGTGTCAACTTCCTGGATCACTGCCAATTTCCAGACGGTGAGAAGAGGCTTCCAGCAGTAATGATAGAAGATGGGGCTATCTATCTGCATCTGACCACATTTGCAATGAACTTGCTTGGAGTGATTTTCACTGCAATCAGCACTCAACAGAGGAGAGAGGAATCAGCAAAATTTCCAGCTAAATATTTTCTCCCACTCACATTGCCCCCATTCAAATTGTTAGACTGATGTCTTCTCATTTTCATTCTTAATTTGCTTCCTCCCTTTCAATTGTCTGCAATCCTATCTGCTAATTTACTATTAACAGTTTGAGTGTTTAATATATTTAATATTTCCTGTTATTGTGCATCAATGGTGTTGAGCAACACCTCAAAAGATGCATCAGACCTAAAAAATATTGCAGTTTGCACTATTCATAACAGAAGCAAATATTACTTGTTTGAAAGGGGGTCGGGGTGTTAAAATATTTATTTTTCTCCTATTCTTTTTCTATTCTCTCCTTTTCTAGTTCACAGCTGTCAATTGCCCTGAGCTCACAGGTAGTTCATAGACATATACAACGGAGAAACAGGCCCTTCGGCCAACCAGGTACACACCATCCTTCAATTAATCCCATACTGATCTCTTTTTATCCTGCCCAGATTGCAATCAATTGCACCACACCCTCTCACTCTCTTACACACAATGACCACAAGCACAAAGCCAAGCCCATGCAAATCAACAGCCACAATCCAAATTCTAATCAGGATTTATAATGTTTGTACTATATATTACGGAGAACTATGTCATACAATAGATTAATTGAAGGGAAACGTAGAGCTTTCTTTTATGCGATTGTGGTATGTTTCATGGCAAGGTTAACTGACTGCAGGGTACAATTTAGAAGACGTTGGTTTTTATTTCACCACCATTTCACAGATCAATTGCACCCTCTGTGCATATTGACACTCTTATATCACACTCTAATCTGTGTTACATAATAAATATCGTGTATATTGTTTAGGACATGCTATAAATTAGCAATACCTTGCTGGGATTTAGTTATGGTGCAGTAATTCTGCTAAATGAAGGCATTCCAACGACACCAATTCAGCTTTTTTGTCAGAAAAGAACTTACATATTTTGCGATGAATGACTTCTGCTCCTGCGGGTTTTTTGCTTTCTGAGCCTGTTCATGTTCCAGCCGCTCGATAAAAGCTGCAGTCTCTGGCCTACAACAGAAGAGTAAGTGTTGAATTGATTGAGAGATACGGCATGGAAATAGGCCATTCAGCCCACTGAGTCCTCACCGACAATCAGTCACACAATCATGCTCGGTCTAGGGTATCCAACTTTCTCATCCACTCCGTTCACATTGGCAGCAACTTCCAGCGACCAATTAACCTACAACCATGCACGTCTTTGTGATGTGGGAGTAAACCTGAGCACCCAGAGGAAACCCACAGGGTCACAGGGGGAACATGCATACTCCACACGGACAACACCCGAGATCAGGATCAAACCCTGGTCTCTGGCACTGCAGGGCACCAGCTGCACCATTTTGCCACCAAGTACATGTAGAACTTGGCAGAAAGGCAAGTTGTTCCATGCTTACACTTCAGAGACTGCGAAAAGGTGATCAATTAAAATTGTGGCTGACAAAAGAAAACATTATTACGGTGTCCTTTTGTAATACTTTTTGTCAGAAAAGAGAACTGCAATGAGATAGTAAAAAAATTCTAATTTTTGTCTTCTCTGTATTAACTTTATTTATATGCTGTAACTGTAATTCTTTTTATAGACAATAGACAATAGACAATAGACAATAGGTGCAGGAGTAGGCCATTCAGCCCTTCGAGCCAGCACCGCCATTCAATGCGATCATGGCTGATCACTATCAATCAGTACCCCGTTCCTGCCTTCTCCCCATACCCCCTCACTCCGCTATCCTTAAGAGCTCTATCCAGCTCTCTCTTGAAAGCATCCAACGAACTGGCCTCCACTGCCTTCTGAGGCAGAGAATTCCACACCTTCACCACCCTCTGACTGAAAAAGTTCTTCCTCATCTCCGTTCTAAATGGCCTACCCCTTATTCTCAAACTGTGGCCCCTTGTTCTGGACTCCCCCAACATTGGGAACATGTTATCTGCCTCTAATGTGTCCAATCCCCTAATTATCTTATATGTTTCAATAAGATCCCCCCTCATCCTTCTAAATTCCAGTGTATACAAGCCCAATCGCTCCAGCCTTTCAACATACGACAGTCCCGCCATTCCGGGAATTAATCTAGTGAACCTACGCTGCACGCCCTCCATAGCAAGAATATCCTTCCTCAAATTTGGAGACCAAAACTGCACACAGTACTCCAGGTGCGGTCTCACCAGGGCCCGGTACAACTGTAGAAGGACCTCTTTGCTCCTATACTCAACTCCTCTTGTTACGAAGGCCAACATTCCATTGGCTTTCTTCACTGCCTGCTGAACCTGCATGCTTCCTTTCATTGACTGATGCACTAGGACACCCAGATCTCGTTGAACTCCCCCTCCTCCTAACTTGACACCATTCAGATAATAATCTGCCTTTCTATTCTTACTTCCAAAGTGAATAACCTCACACTTATCTACATTAAACTGCATCTGCCATGTATCCGCCCACTCACACAACCTGTCCAGGTCACCCTGCAGCCTTATTGCATCTTCCTCACAATTCACACATTTTTTGTGCACAATCCGCAGGCATTGCCACTTTCATTTCACTGCACATCGTGTATGTGCATGTGACAAATAAACTTGACTTGATTTGTACTGTTATTTCACAAATAAACTCTTTCGATCTTAACATTGCCCTTGAAATAACAAAATTGGTTCATGTACAACTGAGCTGCATATACTAGAAGTCTCTACGATTAGTGATAGTCATGCCACGGATATTGCAGGTGTTGTAGATGTAGCCCAGTCCACAGCACAGAGCAGACTCCCACCATCCACGCTGTGTGTGGGAAGGAACTACGGATAGTGATCTATACTGAGGATAGACACAAAGTGCTGGAGTGGCTCAGCGGGTCAGGCAGCATCTCTGATGAAAAGGAGTAGGTGACGTTTTGGGTCGGAACTCTGAGGAATGGGGTTCCAACCCAAAACGTCACCTATTCGCTTCACGCTGCCTTGGGAAAACAGCCAACATAATCAAGAACTGTTTCCACCTCCTTCATTCCCTCTACTCCCGACCTCCATCGGGCACGATATAAAAGCTTGCTCGCACATACCACCAGACTCAGGAACAGCTTCTTCCCCACTGTTGCCCTCCCATTAACGAGGGTGCAGTCCCGATCTTCCAAACTATCTCATTGCAGTCAATGGGCTTTTACCCTGGAATTGGAATGCTACAACGCTGTAAAACTATATTCTGCACTCTTCTATTTTTCTCTTTGCTTCACCAGTTTTACTTGCTTTTATATTTATATGATGGCTTGATTGTATTCATGTACAGTATTAGCTGATTTAACATGGAAACATTAAAAAAAAATGCAGAAGGAGGCCATTTGGCCCTTCGAGCCAGTACCACCATTCATTGTGATCATCCACAATCAGTAACCCGTGCCTGCCTTCTCCCCAAATCCCTTGATTCCACTTGCCCCCCAGAGCTCTATCTTACTCTCTTTTAAATTCATCCAGTGAATTGGCCTCCACTGCCCTCTGTGGCAGAGAATGCCACAGATTCACAACTCTCATATTTAATTCGATAGCACCTCGAATAATAAAAACGTTAATTGTCTCTGTGCACATGGCAATAATAAACCAACAGCAATACCAAATTAGTCCACATTAACTGGGATATTTGGCTGGTGATTACGACCTCGACAATCTGAGCTGTACAAAGGATCAGAGGTATATCCTGCACTGGAAGATATTCAACCCATTGGCCCTGGTTGTAGAACAGCTATTTGCTTAACCCCCACATTCCTGTTCTTTGCGGCTTCGTACATAGAATGTGTTGTCGATTTTAGCAATTCAGAGGCACAACCAAATATTTTTTAAACATGATAATGGTTTCTGCATCTACCGCACAGAAACAGGCAATGATCTTCAAACTCAAAAGTAGCACATCAAAAATATTCTCTTCATCTCCTTTCAAATCCTTTGAGCTATTATTTTAAATCTATGCCCCGGGCGATTGATTGCTCTGCCAAGGAAACAGGTCCTTGCTATCTACTCTAAGTCCTTTCTAAATGTCATGTATCTCAGATAAATCTTCCTTTAGCTTCCTCTGAACCCAAAGTTAAACAACCCAACCTGCTAATCTTTCTTCATCACTAAAATTCTCTAGCCGGGCAATATCAATGGAGATTTCACATTTCACATGACATGGAGGCCAATCAGCCCATTGAATCCATGCCAGTTCTCACAGTGATCCTTCCCTCCGCTTATTCCCCAATGATCTACCTCCTCTGGGATAAATGAAGGATTAGTGTAAACTAATGGCTGGTTGATAGCTAGCACAGGCTCAGTGGGCTGAAGTGCCTGTTTCCATGCTCTCTCCGTGACTCTAGAACTACACTCAATTCTCCTGTCACCCACAAGGGATCATTTAGAGTGGCCAGTTAACCTAGCAGCTTGTTCTTTGAGAAGTGAGGGGAAACTAGAGCATCCCGGGGAAGCCCAGGTGGTCACAGGGTGAACCTGCAAACTCCACGCCGACAGGATTGATCCCAGGCCGCAGGATCTGCGAGGTGCAACACTATCTGCTGTGCCACTACCTTTACGTTTATTATTGTCACATGTACCAAAGTACAATGAAAAGCTTTGCTGTGCTGGCAATCCAACCAATTCAGATGATATTATACATAAATACGAGGGTATTTATTCACAAAATGCTGGAGTAACTCAGCAGGTCAATAGACAATAGACAATAGGTGCAGGAGTAGGCCATTCGGCCCTTCGAGCCAGCACCGCCATTCAATGTGATCATGGCTGATCATTCTCAATCAGTACCCCGTTCCTGCTTTCTCCCCATACCCCCTGACTCCGCTATCCTTAAGAGCTCTATCTAGCTCTCTCTTGAATGTTAGGCAGCATCTCGGGAGAGAAGGAATGAAGAAGGGTCTCGACCCGAAACGTCACCCATTCCTTCTCTCCCGAGATGCTGCCTGACCTGCTGAGTTACTCCAGCATTTTGTGAATAAATACCTTCGATTTGTACCAGCATCTGCAGTTATTTTCTTATATCTCTTATTATACATAAATACAATGATCAAACTCAAATACATTACAGGTGCTCCTCGGCTTACGATGCTTTGACTTGCGATGGTCCGACTTTGTGATGGTCCAAACGGCCGCTCGCTTCCGGCCACGTGATCGCGTGTATTAAATGCATTTCGCCAAACAATGTTTTCGGTTTCCGATGGGTTTCTCTGAAGGGAACCCCATCGGAAGCTGAGAAGCACCTGTAGTAGAGCAAAGGGGAAGATTGCACTCTCTGCCCCCTCTCTTAGCACAAATGGAATGAACAGATGAAAAAAATCCACCCTTGCGTTGTTTTCTCCTCATCGCTGTTGACAAAAATCCTGGTGGAGCTTATACTTAAGGATATCAAGCTTATACTTAAGGATATCAAGCTCACGTACACATCCTCCCCAGTAAAACACCACACTTATTTAACTTCTCATGGCCACTCAAGCAATTTTCTTGTCCAAGTATATCCAATTTGCACCAGGATTGACTGGTATTTGTGTCAAATTCACACCCAATGCCGCTCGTGCTGTGTGAATGAGTTCAACCTGCTCACGCTGCTGACTCTGTTTTATCACCAGACAATTGAAGCATTCACTACTTGAACATACAACACGTCACAGAGCATACAATATACGACGAGGAATACTCACACTGCCGCCAGCACTGGCTGCATCAGGTGCACAGTTGTGTTAAACACTTCCAAATCCACATCTTCCACCTCAGCACCATTGCAGGACCCAGGGAGCGTTACTATGGAAACACCGATGATATTCCCATTCACATCTGTGTTAACAGTGATCATATCAGAGAGGTGAGACTCAACCAGAGCGCACTGAAGAAAGGAAATTAAAATGAAGACACAGAATTAGCAACTGAGCAGTTGAATAATAAAAACATTATGTTACGGCTTGTACAGAACATAGAAACATAGAAAATAGGTGCAGGAGTAGGCCATTCGGCCCTTCGAGCCTGCACCGCCATTCAATATGATCATGGCTGATCATCCAACTCAGTATCCCGTACCTGCCTTCTCTCCATACCCCCTGATCCCTTTAGCCACAAGGGCCACATCTAACTCCCTCTTCCATAAACCTTCCATAAAAGGACTTTACACATGTAACTACAAAGATTCTAGATTTGAATTAAGACATTCAATGACCATCTTGGGTCATTGAATGACCTTTCCCCACTCGTTCCCTTTACTCGTTCCTACCTTTGTCCCCGGATACATGCTGCTGCTCGTGCCATTGCAAAGTTGCCTTCAGCCTTTGTCACCTCTACCAAATGGCTGATCTGGACTGATGCTGGCAGTTGGTATCCACATAATCACACATTTCATAAGGAATTAGGACAGTAAATAGAACACAGGCGTAGAACAGTACAGCACAGGAACAGGCCGTTCGGCCCACAATGTTTGTGCCAAACATGTCATCTTCCTGTGCGTGCCCATATCCCTCTATTCTTTGCACATCCGTGTGCCTATCTAAAAGCCTCTTAGATGCCATTATCGTACCTGCCTCCACCACCAGCCTGGCAATGCGTTCCAGGCTACCACTCTCCGTAGAAAAAAACTGCCGCACACATCTCCATTAAACTTCCCTCCTCTAACCTGATAGTTATTCCCCCTAATCTTTGGCATTTCCATGTCGGGAACAAGATTCTGACTTTCGAACCTGTGATGCCTATCGTAATTATATATATTTCTATCAAGTCTCCTCTCGCCCTCCAACGTCCCTGAGAAAACAATCCAAACCAATCTAGAGAAATCATCAACAGGAATCAAAGCCTTGCCTTATTCTGTTTTATTTCCTAAAGGTTGCTACAATCAAGAAGAACATACAACAGGAAAAAAAAAACTGCAGATGCTGGTTTAAATCTAAGGTAGACACAAAATGCTGGAGTAACTCAGCGGGTCAGGCAGCATCTCGGGAGAGAAGGAATGGGTGACGCTTCGGGTTGAGACCCTTTGGTCAGACTGATGTCAGTGAAAGAGGCAGTACCACCCCGTCACCCATTCCTTCTCTCCAGAGATGCTGCCTGACCCGCTGAGTTACTCCAGCATTTTGTGTCTACCTTTGAACATTCTACAGATTAGACACTGAGCCATGAACCATCTACGCCCATGTCTTCATGCTGCGCACGCTAGTGCGTTTAATCACGAGGGCCTCTGAACCTTACTTGTTCAGCCGAATGATCTAATTTTGCAGACTTCTCTGCAATAATCAATCATTAGAAATGTTCTGTCGGGGCTGAGACATTCCACGATTCTCCAGGCTCAATATATAATCAGATTCTATTCCATTGTCGATCAGGTCTATTCTTTATCATCTTGAATACTCCAGTGGTATCCTCCACAGTAATGGAAGATAAACTAGTATCACATATAGGTTCAGAATCTAACTTGAATTCAATCTGTTAGTCGCTACCAGGCAACCATGTTGCGTGTGAACAGTTGGCTACTTTCAAAGATCAAAGATAGTATTTTATTAATGTTATTATCTGTGCATTTTGCCAGTCACATCTTGGTGTGCCTTGTTCATGCAGTCATTAGCAGATCTCCTAAGACACCATCTGAGGATGTATTGCTTTAACCCAGAAAATATTGAGGGTTACGAATTAACAATGATGAAATACTTTGTCGTAGGTAGACACAAAATGCTGGAGTAACTCAGTGGGTCAGGCAGTATCTCTGGAGAGAAGGAATGGGTGACGTTTCGGGTCGAGACCCTTCTTCAGAATACTTTATCGTGGATGATATAAATACTAACAGTACATCAAGTGGTGATGAATGGAGGCGCGGCGTTGCCTGGGCCAGATTGACCCCAACATCGCCGATCCAGTGCCATCAGGACACTGGGCGTATCAGCTTCGACCAAGATCAGACTTCTCAGAGATTGGAGACTTGAAAGTCACAAGGGACGCCGGAACGACTTTTTTACGCGCTCGATTTGACTGGACAGCACGCGGAACAGGTTTTTCCACTCTTGGTCTCTGTATACGTGACAATAATAAACTAAGCTAAGTTCAAGGCCATAATTGTGATCATATTTGTGCATAACAAAAGGCAAAACTCTGCTGAATATCTGCATCAGAACCGTTGCAGAATCCATGGAAAGAGCAGATGAGTTAACGTTTCAAGTGGTCACGCTTTGTTATCAAAATTTGTTATGAGGGCATAAAAGTTACCGAAGCCGCTGTCAGGCATTATGGGGAAAAGGCAGGAGAATGGGGTTGAGGGGGAAAAGATAGATCAGCCGTGATTGAATGGCGGAGTAGACTTGATGGGCCGAATAGTTCAATTCTGCTCCTAGAACTTATGAAAATCTGCACACCCAATATACTAATCAAAGGAGTCTTTCCACAGATGTTTTCAGATCAGATCAGTATAGTAACCAGTCGAAGGTATTTATTCACAAAATGCTGGAGTAACTCAGCAGGTCAGGCAGCATCTCAGGAGAGAAGGAATGGGTGACGTCTCGACCTGAAACGTCACCCATTCCTTCTCTCCTGAGATGCTGCCTGACCTGCTGAGTTACTCCAGCATTTTGTGAATAAATACCTTCGATTTATACCAGCATCTGCAGTTATTTTCTTATACTACCAGTATAATAACCAGTGGTTTTTTTGTGATAGTACCTCTAAAAACTTTTAAAAACAGATTGATGCACAGAAGTCATGTGTACCAGCATCTTTCTGTCACACAAAAAGTGCCAATATTAACCATTTTCTTTTTGTTTGGAGCCATTCATAAGATGAGAAAGACAAAGAGGACGAGTTACTCTCCTGTTCTTGTACTGTTTTATAAAACTTGCTTAATTCCAACCAGCGATTTTTCTCATTCATAAACGTACATTTGAATTAGCAGGAACAGAAGTTAGTGCACACTGATCAAACGATCCCTACAATTTCATGCAGTAAATATTTCATGGCAAGCACATTCAACATCAGTTCCACGGAACCTCTTGAGGAGAGGTAGCTGTGGAGTTGTGCGTCTGTGTGTGGTGATTGGGGTACGTGGATGTTGGAAGAGATGGTGGTTATGTTGGTGATGCCAAAGTGGACAGAGAAAAAGCGGAGATGCAGAGGGAGATTTTATTAAAGAGCACTTTAGGAGAAACTAGAGAGGGGATCTTATCGAAACGTATAAGATTATTAAGGGGCTGGACACGTTAGAGGCAGGAAACATGTTCCCAATGTTGGGGGAGTCCAGAACAAGGGGCCACAGTTTAAGAATAAGGGGTAGGCCATTTAGAACTGAGATGAGGAAAAACTTTTTCAGTCAGAGTTGTGAATCTGTGGAATTCTCTGCCTCAGAAGGCAATGGAGGCCAATTCTCTGAATGCATTCAAGAGAGAGCTAGATAGAGCTCTTAAGAATAGCAGAGTCAGGGGGTATGGGGAGAAGGCAGGTACGGGGTACTGATTGAGAATGATCAGCCATGATCACATGAACGGCGGTGCTGGCTCGAAGGGCCGAATGGCCTCTTCCTGCACCTATTGTCTATTGTCTATAAAATG